>NW_011501061.1:34709-59787 GCF_000495115.2 Populus euphratica
ACCTTGTGTTTTATTATTTTGTTTTGTTATTTCTTATATTTGTTTAAATGTGTTTTAGGTTTGTCAGTGACTGTTGAATTTCACCATTCATGTTAAAAACAACTTGTTCATCCAGAATAACATCAATATTATTCTTTTATGCTGATGTTAAGGTGAAAGGGATAAAGATTTCAATAGGATGATCAAGATGGAAGTTAAGTGATATCTTAAATGGATCATTTGGAATAGGAAGTAGCTTATAATATGCAATTAGATCATCAATGTTAAATGTAGAGCTAATGCCAAAATCATGTGATTTCTTCTATACTCTATCTTTCTATCTTAGGACATTGAGGACAATGTCTCGTTTTTATTGGGGGAAGGGGTAATAGTTGATACTTAAAAAAAATAAAAATTTAACTAACTGTGTTTTCTATTTACAAAATCATTGTTACTAAAATGGCAGAGTCAAGGAGTTCTTCTGTTAAAGTAACTCTTGAGACACATTTTAGTAAACATTCTTAACAAGGTCTATTATAATACTTCTTGAAATATTCAGGTTTACAAACTCTTACATTATTATCAATTGCTTCTACTCATATACTCATTTAACAAGTATTTTTAAACCTTCATTTTCACACACACACTTTAACATATGATTATAAGTTGTATATTGTATTATCACATTATTTATGTTCTTTTGTTAAAGGTAATAACTAAAGGAAAGGGATAGTATATACTTTGCAAAAAAAAAAATAATGATAATAAATGTAATTAAAAAAATAAAAAAAATATAGATAAATTTGGTTTCGTAGTCTCCCTAACATAAGTAATTAAGCCCGAATGGGTGTTTTAACATCTAATATTCTAAAGTCAACTGACTTTGGAGCTATTTACTCAACACTTGTTACATGGGTTGAGCAAAAAAGCTTAAAGGAATCAAACATTGCATTATTTACGTATCAGTATCTGCAACCCGAGTTATTAAACTCGAAGGAGTGTCTCAACACCTAATGCTCTAAGACCAACTAGTCTGGAGGTCATTAACCGAAAGCTCATTATATGGGCTAAAGATAGATTGTGATTTAAGTTATATGTATATAAAAAAAAGAAAAAAAAGATAATAATCCTAACCCAAAGAAGTTAACCTTAAACATTAGAACATAACATTGTTTTCTTCTTATAAAAGCCCTATCATCTATGTTTTCATACATTGAGCACATAAAAAAAAAGATTTATTAATATCTTGTTTCAACAGTATGAAATAGATATATATAAATTTAATGAAAGTTTGTTTACTTGGATATATTAATCGAGGTTGAAGGATAAATGCCTTGCTTTGTGGAACTTGCAAATTGTTTTTCTATTTTAACGCTTTGATTGCTAAGGACTAGTAATAAGCTGGTTGGGGGGTGTGATTAATACTAAAAAGTGTATTTTTATCAAGGTTTTATAGCATCATTTTGCACTTGAAGTATCAATAACTCCTTAACTAGAGCATGTTTTATAATAACAAGTCTAATAATATAAGATACCTTTAACTTATGGTAAATGCTTATTTTAAATACAGGTATTCTCACAATTCAAAGGATTGATTGTTATGATTAACTATTGGAAGTGAAAGGATAAAGAAAATGCTAATAAGCTTAAGAAGGAGATGACGATTCAATTTAAATTCAAATATTGTTCAGTCAATAAGTCATATTTAGAGCTATAGATCTTGGATTTCAAATTGGTTTATATGGTTAGAAAGATAAAAAATAGGCCAACAACTTTCATGGGTATAGACCCAAATCTGCCATTTTCAAATTCAATGTTTGGCCACAAAAGAGAAGTCAGAATCTGTCCTACAATCTAGCCCAAACACTGCTCCGAGTGTTACCTATAACTAGAGTTCTAGAAGGCCAAATGACGTGAAATTTGATCGGTGGAAGAAAAAGATAATTTCCAACAACTTTCATGAAGAACACTTTGTCAAATTCTGATTGCATCAATGTCATTTCATCCAACCAAAATGCTTAAGTACTATTGTTCACCAAGTCCACTAAATCAATAGTTGGCCATTACATCAATTATCAATTACCAAATGAATAGTTTTGAATTTTAGCCTATAAAAGTATCTTTTTTTCATAGCAAGATCATGTTCTTGCTCTCTTTTATATAGTTAATCTCCTCATGGTTCAACCCCGGTTTTGCAGGGTTTTTTATTACTTTGATACTCCTGCACTTGGGATAAGAAATTAACTCTTTGATCGTGTCAATATGTAACTATCACCAATGAAAATATACCAATGGAATAATTTTGTTGGCATATTTCCAGTACAAATTTTTTTTTACATACATTTTCTTTCTATAAAACCATTGGTTTTTAATTTTTTTACTGATAGAATTAGTGATAGATGATGGAATTATTGACAAACATTATACCAATAGAATAATTCCGTCAGTGAATCAGTTGGTAAAATTTTCATTGATAAAGTAATAATCTCATGATGATGAAAAATTTCATTTGCAAAACTATTAAAACTATTAAATGTTGTAGTGTATTTAATCACCTATTTGTTTCAATAGAGTTCTGTTTTCGGAGAAACAGAAATAGCATTGAAAGGAACCTTTTTCATGTTGGATTTGCAGGAGTCTTCAAAGTTTGAAGGACTGAACAGTTAACGTCATGGGCTTTACTGGAACTCTAGTAGCATTCAGATTAATTGTTGGTTTGTGCCTAAAATATCTCCTGCAGCACAAACACAAACAAATGATAGTCAATGATAAGCTTCAGCTTGCACTCTTCGGGAACGTAGAAGGAGCCTTTTTGCAGACGAGGTATGCATTAATTTTTCCTATACTATAGCAATAGTTACCTGATGCCATGGCATTTTTCCTTCTTTCTAAGTTGCATGATCTCCTCGCTTCACTTCTGCCTTTATTTATTTATTTATTTGGTGTCAAGCGCAATGGAGTAATTGAGTTTGGACAATTTGTTCGATCTTTGGCTGCCTTTCATCCAAATGTACCTGTTGAAGACAAGATCCATTGTAAGTCTAATGTTTCTCATGGATCATATACAAGTAGGGGCTTCAATACTGTAGACACACCCGCGTTTTCTCCAGCATGTCACTTAAACCATTAGAACTGGAAGTCAGGCTCTTAACCATTTTTTGCACGTACTCCAGAATAATTTACTAATCAAGGGGGAATTTCTTGCAGTTGCTTTTAGATTATATGAGTTAAGGCGAACTGGTTTCATTGAACGAGGAGCTGAGTTCTGCAATTCCTCTCTTCGTCATTTTTACATATTATATATATACTGATGGTTACCACCAGTATATACATGTTTCCGCATGAATATTCTTTCTCAGGAGTTCATGTTATTAAACAATTGCAGGAGATGATATTGGCACTTCTGCATGAATCGGTTCTATTTTTGTCCGATGATGTTGTTGAAACAATTCTGGACAAGGTACAATTTGGTTTTGCTGTGTCAAACTCGACTGCTAGCTTCATGCTTATTTGGTTAATTGACATTTTGTGATGCAGATTTAAAAGGTGATGGAAAAATTGATCCTGAAGATGTTAGAAGACATGGTGGGGTTAGAAAAGGAAAATGAAAGAGACATTTTTTTTCTTAGAAAAAAATAGGTTTATGTTGTTAAGAATATTTTTTGAATATTGTTTTTAATATTAATTTCAACAATAATTATTGTAGCAAACTCTATTTCTTTGAATTCAAATTAGCATCCTTAAAAAAATTCCAAACTAAAAACAAATAATTTAACCTTCAAAATTGAGTTCAATTTTAAAATTCCGAACAGCCTACCAGTGGATTGAGAAAGAAATAAACCCTATTTTCCATATCAATAACTCGAAAATATTTAGCTTGCATTCCATGCAGTATCTGATGCAAAGAGTTAGGCAATCCACCACATGCCCGACTTAAAACCTTCACAATAGCAGGACCTCGCCGACTCTCTTCTTTGCAGTAATATTGATATTTGCCTCTTCAATTTCAGTAGCGTAGGCCACTTAAATGAGCCCACAAATTTATTTTAAAGGGCAGCATTTAAAATTACAGATCACTATTCATCATTCTTATTAGGTCATTGTACAAATTTTCAATTACAGTTAAATGTGTTCTTTCACTTAAACTCGGAATCCTATTACCTGTAAAAATTCTCAAATGAATGTAGTTAATGCTAAATGATGATAGATGAACCCTTTAATCAACAATAGAGATAACAAAAGTGCACTTGTCAAGGTATAAAACACTAAAAATAATATTTATTCCTCTAAATATAATGCACAAATATTACATAAATTTTATTATTAGAAAATTGATATATACAAATGGAATACCGAGGAAATATTTTTATTGAAAATTTACCAATAGATTTTTACTAACGGATATATTCCCTAAGTATATATCAAGAGAATTACAGTAAAAAAGAAAATAATTAAAACAAAGCAAAAAAATGATGACATGTCATTTTTATCAACAGTAAAATCCGTCTTTAAAAGCGTTGGTCAACTATGAACATTGTTCATCATGTCCATTACAAAGGGAATCACTGACGAAAAATTCTGTCAGTATTTTCCTAATAGCTCTAAAACTATTTATTTCACAATTGCACTATTAATTACTATTTTTCAAAAATAAAATCACTGACAGATTGAAAGTTGTTGGTGTTATTTGGTGTTTTTCTGAAAAAATTAGATTAAATTAAAATTTTAAATTAAATATGATAAATTTTAATTAAGACGAATTGAAAACTCGTCGATGATTTTTGATGGTTTTTGAAATTTTTTATTAAATTAAAAATTTTAATTAAATATTACAAACAGAATTACAGATATAATAATTAAAAATATTAATATTTAATTATCCGTCGGTAAAACTGTTTATATAAGACATTAATAAAAAGCCTAGAATCCTTAATTTCACAACAGACTCGTCTCCTTTCTTCTTTTTCTTCTTCCCCATATGTAAGAAATATCAATATACATTTCTTATTCATATCTTCTCTTCTCAACTCCTTCTGTTCTTCTCTATACTCAAGTATGTCTTCTTCTCCTTTCTTCTTTTTCTTTTTCCCCATATGTAAGAAATATCAATATACATTTCTTGTTCATATCTTTTCTTCTCAACTCCTTCTCTTCTCCTCTATGCTCAAGTATGTCTTCTTCTTCTTTCTTTTTTCTTCTCAGTTTTTTTAATTAGTATGCTCGATGAATTTGTTTTTTTCCATCTTTTTAGCTTCACTTGCAACTACATTAAGTAAGATTTTTTTCCTTCTTTTTTTTATTTTTTTCACTATATTTATATTTTATTTTATTTTTAATTGCTTTTGTTCTTAATAATTATATGAATGTTGTTGTAAGAAATTTTTTTCATATGAGATCAATTTTTAATTGATTTATTTATTTGTTGCAAATTTGTTTGAGTTGATTTTCTTCTTCCTTTTTTCAAAATTTTTGAGTATTATAGCGTGTTAATTTAGATTAATTTAATTATTTTATAGTTTTGTAAAATAGATTTTTTTAAAATATTTTTAAATAATTACTAATAGAATTACATACAGTATTTTGTGAAGGTAAATACTAAAGGAATACGGTATTTTGTGAAGGTAAATACTGAAGGAATGAAGCAGGTAATTTTTTTTGTATTTTTTTATCAATAAATCCATCGATAATAATATGTTTTTATTACCAATGGACCTACCAGCAGACAAAAAATGATAGACGAAGATTCATCGACGGAAAATCTTTGTCGGTGATTTTATTGGTAAATTAATTACCAATAAAATGACAGTACAAATACCAACAAAAAAATCTATCAGTAAATATAAAGATACTGATAGTGTTTGAAAAATAAAATTATAACTATTACATCCAAGCAAAGAATTTGAACCATATGAAGGGTATGATTAAAAGTATATTAGTCATTATTCTTTAAGAGTATTTTTATTTAAAAATATATCAAAATAATATTTTTTTTATTTTTTAAAAATTAGTTTTTACATAAAAAATAAAAAAAAAATTAAATTTTCATTAAACATAATTATTTGAACGCAATTCTAAACAGCTACAGTGATAATTGATCCACAACTTTCATCGTTGCAGGGAAAGAAATAAAAGGGAGAGAATCGTATTTTATGAAACAACAATGAAGACCGGTCGTCGGGATTCCGAACAATTACTAACACTGAGGCAGATCAACTGGAGGTGGTGGCAAAGAAGATTCCGAGGTCGGTCCATTCTCAACCACGAAAGCGGTGGCTAGTCCAAAGGGCAAGTGCACATCCAGATGACAATGAAAGAACCATACACCTGGATTATTGGCTGTAAATCTTATGACTCCCCATCCTCCCACCGGCACATTAATAGTGTTCCGTGATTGTGGATTGATAAGATTGAACTTCTTAGGGTCGTTGACAGGATCATAATTTCCAAACCCTTGAGCCAACACATGGAAATTGAAACCGTGAAGATGCATGGGATGATTCTCCACTCCAAGTAAGGCTGTGTTCTGTAACACCATCTCCACCGTAGCGTTATACTTCAACACCTTCACACTTGTTGATTTTGGTGTGATTAACAGTGATGGATTTACGGCGTTGATGATATTAGTGTAGTCAAATTTGACAGGTGGGTTATCAGGGAAGTCAGGAGTGTAGATTTCACTCACGTTGAAAAAGAAGGCTTGCAACATTGACAAACTTGAAGGGCGCGCAAAAGAGAAATTGTTCATGCTAGCAGAGAATCGCGTCCCGTTTAAACATGTTGGACAAATTGAGAGCCCCAAGCCTACAGTCACAAACATGTGCTCATCAATTTGACGTGGGACTGGGACCCAATGAGGCCCCCCAGCAAGGCCAGAAATGCTGGTGAAGAACTTGTGGGCAGTGGGGGTGTCATTGAACGCAGGCATTAGTGGCATTATCGGAGTTGCTGATGTGGGTGCACCTTCGTAGACAACAATTCCTCTCGTGGTTGTATTATCAAAGGGTGGAGGTGCAGGAAAAGCGGGAGGAGCAGGACCAGCACTAGCATATGCGTTTGCAGCCATGAAATAAGACCCCACTTCCTGGTCGGCTGCGAGAAGAACATCCACGGTCTGGCCGGGGCCGGTAACAACAACATCCGTGACATAGGGTACCGTGTACCCTGCATCAACAGCAACGACTGTCATATTATGATTGGCTATCTTGAAAAAGAGCTGGTTATTGAGTGCAGCGTTGATTATTCGGAGGAGATAAGTCTTCCCTTTCTGCACCTTAAGCTTGTACATTCCTGGAATTTCAGGAGCAAAAAAAACCATAAAATAATGAGTCAAGACAGTTTCAAATGAAAAAATAAAAATAAAAAATTGTGTCAGCATTAATTAATATGCTTGTGGAAAAATTCAACTTTTACTGTTCCATCTCTGATAGATCAGTAAATCTCTAGCAGAGATCATTAGTTAATGATTGAAGATGATGATGATAATGGCATAAATATTATTATTTACTGTTTTGAGAGCAATTGTAGAGATCCCCAGGGAGCCCATTTATGGTGTAGGCATCCGAAATGTTAGGTGGTGCGCCACTGGCTTCTGCCTGGTTTTCGACATCAACAACATTAGCGTTCCACCACTCTCCTGCAATCATATAAACATAAATGCATTACCATGCATGATCTCAACAAATTAATAACAGTTTCAGCATTAATGAACTGGCTTTAGATTAAAAATGAATGGCTAGCTACCTACCTAATAGAATTGGAACTTCTCTGTGGGGTTTAGGGAAAGGGTAAGGATGACCAGATCTTGGACGGATAACAAGTGCCCCATAAACTGTTGCTCGGAGAAAACTGACATGAGCATGCCACCATAGCGTGCCCTCCTGCTGGAGGAGTTCAAATTTGTAGGTGTATTTACCTCCAGGGGGTATTGGACATTGAGTTACCATATTAGGTCCATCGGCCCACGCACTAAGTAATTGAAACACTCCATGCCTCCATAAAAAAGTACATAATCAGTAATTAATTGAATAATGATAGATTTAAAAGTAAGAGGGATGATAGTGATGACGACGACTACGATGATGACAGCTGCAGAACCAAGTCTTTGGTAAATTTGTTAATCATAATTATATTAGCCTACAGCAGTTGAAGAATAACTTTCTCATGTATTCAATTATAGTTTTTTTATTGGATAACTTGAAGAAAAATTTGATATTATGTTCTAATTGTATGGTAGACTTAGGAAAAGGATGGTATCTTGGTTGAGACAACATTAGTTTATATACCAGAAAAAGATGTGCAAGAATATGGTTATTAAGCTGCTAATTGTAGTGAAATTACTTGGCAAGCTCGAAACGAATAGTCTTAATTTTCATCATAGTTTACAAATCAACGTGTTTATTTTCTAATACACCAATTAGAATTTTTACAATTGTCTAGCTTCTTAAATAAAAAATCAAGAATTAATTTACCAGTGAATAGTCAGGTTGTAGGGTGACTTGTTAAAAACATGGACTATGAGGGTGTCTCCCTCTCGAACGCGAAGCGTTGGGCCTGGCAAGCTTCCATTCACTGCAGTTACCACTTGCTCGGAGCACAGCCGACGAACTGTAAGGTTTTTCACCTAAAACATTCACAATAAATTAAACCCATCAATCTGCAAAGGTTTAAGCAAGTAGAAAATATCTTTGCATGCCTACACACACACACACACTCCGACGTCAGACTAATATTGCTAGGATATGCAATCTAGGTCGGTCCAAGTGGATGAAAAAATTCCATAACTTGGATGATCGTGGGAAGAAGTGTATTGAATTTGCCACAGAACGTAGTTCAATTGACACCCACGTTTCTTTTGTAGTAGGATATCGCGGTTAGAGCCTCTTTTGTGACCAAAAGAAGTGGATATTGAATCTTGGGACGTTGCAGTATCTTTTCCCTCCATCCGTTCGATTTAAGCGTGAACATGATTTTGATCTTAATTAGGAGCTCAAGATAAAACAAAAGGGCATGGCTAATTTGATGAAGTATAACAGGGCTACCATCCTATATATCCTGGCCTCTCATATATTGTTTAATAAACGACAACAATGCTTAAGCAACCTTCGCATGAGATAATAAACGACAACAATGCTTAACAACCTCGATTCAACTTCCTCAACGTCGACAAAACATCTTAGTAGTAATATAAGAAAGAAGAAGAATTACATAGAATGAGTGTTCCACAATTGCAGCAGAAGCCACTGAAGAAGCTAGAAGAGCCAAAGCACAAGTTAACAAAAACAGAAGACGCAACATGTTTCCAGAGGTAAAAGTTTGAAGAGGCGACGAATGAAGAGGGAAAGAGAAGAGAAGCTCTAATTTATACCAAAGATAGCTTTAGAAAATTTTTATTGTTGAAATTTCAATATCTCAACTAATATTATATATATGTATGTATGTATGTATGTATGTATGTATGTATACACACATATATGTCTATGTATACACGTGTGCATACACACATATATGTATATGTATATGTATATGTATGTATGGAGAGAGAGAGAGAGAAGAATTATGTAACTTAAGAAAGTTTAGGGGTCCATGCCTCCGCATGATTGCGTGTCTAGGTAGTTAAATTCTTATGGAGATTTTTGCAAGAAATTTGAGTTGGAAAAATTCAATGTGGTAGCAGAAACTTCGTTATCTTACAACTTACGGCTTAAGTTAATGGTGGGATACTAAATCTACACCGTAGAGATTACATGAGAATATATAGATGAAAACAATGAAGAAAGGTCCAGCTTGTTATTTTTTTGGGTTATTTATATTAGATAATTTTAATTGATAGGCTTAGCTTAATAGTTTAATGTTTTTAAACTATGTTATTTATATGTTTCTCTTTCAATTTGTGAGATAGTTTTGATGAATTGAATGAAAATCACATATTATTCATCCTTCACATTCTCTCTTCTTCGTAGCTTTTCTTTCCTTGCTTTTAATTCTTGGCTTCTTTCTTTCTTTTCCTACTTTTATTTCTTTTATTTATTATTTTGTATCATCATTGATATTAAAACACAAACTTTTAATTATTCTTAAAGTTAATCGATCTTTTATGTAAAGATTTGTAGGTTCATCATCATCAATAGTTGATCTAGACTAAGAAAAATCCTGTAATCATTCTATTTATAGTTAAGATAAAAAATAATAATAATTTATATTCATCTTCAACACAGACTCATTATCCCTAAAGACATATTGTTCCCTCAGCCAACAACTACTACCCACTAGCAGTAGTCACTACCCATAAATCCAGACCAGTTTGCCACCTCTAACATTCCAGATCTTCTAGCGCTAGTGACAACAGCTACAATGCACCAACAACTTTTCTCCATTTATTTTGGCAACAAATAATAGTCACTACCTTAACTACAACAATATTGATCATAGTAGTAGCAGCACAATGGTTGAAGACAATAACACACCATCAAATCCACCCTTTTAACACTAGTCATAACCTTAATAGTAACAAAGAAACTAGTCTCTGAAGGCAGACTAATTCACTAGTCCAGCGTCAGCACCACATCATCGACATGGCATCGCTAATGAACATAAGGTATAATTTAATGAATATATGATAAAATGTATAGTTAGGGAGGATGAGAAAATGACTCTAAGTAAATTTTGGAAAGGCTTAAATGATTACCTTAAGAGAGAGGTTATGTTTCGAGGTGTGTCCATCCTTGATGAAGCTTATATCCTAGTGTAAAACTACAAGTTGGTCATAAAAAGTCAATGCACAGGACATCAAGACACTTGTAGCATCCCTCATAGGTCCCAACTTGATAATAATAACTTTTTATTAGGTGACTCATTTGGCAAACCTAATCCTACTATTTTCCAAATGCCTAGGGAAAACAAGGATAAGGTTTTTCTTCATGTAACACCTAATATAACCTTAAGGATTCAATGAATTAAATGTCATGGTTTTGTCTCTAGTTGTCCCAAAAAAAATTTATTCATTAAGGATCAAGAGGATATGGGTAAGGAAGACCATTATGATGATAAGATGTATGAGCTTAATCCTGATGATTTATAGAATCTAAATGATGAGGAGGAAGAGTCTTATCTGCTAGGATGTGTTACGTCTATATCCACTCAAATCGAGCAGGACTTTATAGAACGGGAGATAACTAAGTTAAATCTAGTTAGATGTACCTTAATATAACCTAAAGGAATTGAGGATTGGAGAAGAATAACTATCTTTTACATTTACATTAAATATGTAGATAAAAGTTGCAATATCATTATAGATAGTTGGAGTTCTATCAATGCAATGTCCTCTAGTAGCATATCTTATTTAAGCTTAAAGTTTGTCCCATATCCCAAACCATATAGTTTGTCATGAGTTAACAATACATCCATAACGATCAAAAAGATATGTTTTTTCTCTATAAAGATTTTAGAATATCATAATGAAATTTGGTGTGATGTAATTCATATGGACAAAGGACATGTCATTTTAGGTAGGCCTTAGTTATTTGAATTAGACATTACTATTTTTAGGTGATCAAATTCTTACTCATTCACTTTTCATAATAAAAATATTCAACTCATTAGATTATCACCAAGGCCTAATGATAGTAACAAGAAGAAGGAAAAGGTGAAAGAAAAGAACTTTAGCATAATAAGTCATAAGAAGTTTGAAAAGAAGGTTAGTAAAGAGTTTGTTGTGTCTATCTTAATAGCCAAGGAGGTTATAGAAAATTTTTTAAATGAACTATCTACAGAGGCAAGGGAAGTCTTAAAAGAATTTCTAGATATCTGTCCTTCTAAACTACCATATGTGTTACCCTCTATACATGAAATTCAACATGCTGTAGATTTTATCTTTGGTGTCATATTGCTAAACTCATCTCATTATAGAATGAACCCTAATGAATATGCCAAATTACAAAAGCAAGTAAATGAATTGTTACCAAAAAAATTTATATAAGAGAGTTTGAGCTCTTATACAGTACTTTCTCTATTAACACCTAAAAAGGATGGATCATAGAGAATATATGTGGATAGCCAAGTCATTAACAAGATTACTATCAAGTATTCTTTCCTTATTTCTCGAGTGGATGGCATGTTAAATATTATGGCAGGAGCTCAATCTTCACTAAGATTGACATCAAAAATAGGTATTATAAAATTAGAACTCGTCTAAAAGATAATGGAAAACAACATTTAGGACCGAAGATAGACCATATGATTGGCTAATCATGCCTTTTGACCTTTTTAATACACCATGTACTTTTATGCGAGTAATGATAGAAGTGTTAAGGCTTTTTATGGGGTTATTCATGGTGATAAGTGTTTTATGACATCCTTATTTATAACAAAATTAAGGAAGAGCATTTAGATCACCTTATTCAAATTTATACCACCCAAGAAAAGTTTGTATGCCAATATTAAAAAGTGTTCTTTCTTTCATGGATCGAGTAGTTTTGTAATCTTTATAATGTCATGTAAGGGAATCTTTGTTGATCCCTAAAAGGCCCAAGTGATTGGAAATTAGCCAGAACCTGAAATATTCATCAGGTTTATAATTTTCTTGGGATCATGACTTTCTATCATCGTTTCAACAAAGGATTTGGCACCATCATGTGTCCAATCATAAATTATTTCAAACAAGATGAGTTACAATAAAATAAAGGAGCTAGTAAGACATTCGAGAAGGTTAGGAAGAACATTATAGAGGCTCTAGTAATATGGCTTCTTGATTTTACAAAGGTGTTTAAAGTAGAATGTGATGTCTTAGGAGTTGGTATAGGTGGAGTACTTAGTCAAGAATATTACTTCATGACTTGCTTTAGTAAGAAATTTAATTAGGCCAAACAAAAGTACTCAACCTATGATAAAGAATTTTATGTAGTAACTCAAGCTTTGCACTATTAGCACCATTATTTATTATCAGAGGAGTTTATTCTTTAATCTGACTATAAGGGCTTTCACTATCTCAACTCCTAAAAAAAAGCTCAACTATAGATATGGTCATTGGGTTGAGTATTTGCAAACTTGTTCATTTGTATTGAAACATAAATCTAGAATGGAAAATAAAGCAATGAATGTCTTAAGTTATCAGGTAACACTGTTATTCATATTGAGCATTGAAGTTATTAGATTTTAGAGACTCAAAGAGGAGTATGAATCTTGCCTAAAATTTTAAGAAATATATATCATATTAAGAGATGAGAGCAACCGTGTTATAGATGGTTATTACTTCTAAAAAGGGTATCTTGTTTTAGATAATCAAACTTGTATCTTGAAAACATCAGTACATAAATTTTTTGTGAGAGATTCAAGCTAGAGGTCTTTCAAGATACTTTGAGAGAAATAGAACCATTGAAGAGGTTGAATGTTAGGTTTTTTGGTGTAGCTTAAAACATATGTAGTTGAGTTGGTAGGTCAATGTCGAACATGTCGACTAGCTAAACATAGAAAACAGAACATTAGTCACACCTCCTTGCGTATTCACTATTGCCTTTGGCAAGATATAAGTAAAGATTTTGTAATTGGCCTTCTACATACTACAAAGAAGCATGATTTTACTTTAAGGTTGTCAAGCACTTCTCTAAAAAGACTCATTTTATCCTTTATACTAAAACCACAAATGCTTCTAAAGTTGCAAAACATTATTTTGACAAGATTTTCATGTTGTTTAGTTTTCTTTAAGCTGTAGTCTTGGATATGAATACTAGATTTACAAGTTCTTTCTAGAAAACTCTTTGCTATATTGTGGGAATTAAGTTGAAGTTTTCTAGTATCTACCATTCCTAAACTGATGGTCAAACCAAGATGGGTAATAGGAGTTTAACAACCTTTTGAGATATCTAATAAGTGATCATAATAGAAATTGAAATTTGATTCTTCTTACAATCTAATTTACCTATAATAGCTTTATCAATAGGTCAATAGGCATGAGTGCTTTTACAGTTGTACATTATTACAAGCATAGGAAGCTTTTATACCTTTTTCTTATCTCTCTTTATGCTAGGGTGTTTGAGTTCGCAAAGTCATTTGTACATAGAGTTCAAGATTTGTATGTTGAGAGCAGTAAGCAGATTCAAGCAAGTAATGTGTAATATAAACTTTGAGATGATTTATATAGATGATACAATGAATTTAATGTTGAAGAATATGTTATGATATGGATTAGACCCGAACAATATCCTTCGAGAACTAACTGAAAATTACATGCATATATTGCTAGGCCATTCAAAGTGCTATAATCTATTGGTTCAAATGCTTATGTTGTTGATTTACCATTTCATTTTAGAATTAGATCAACATTTAACATTTAGGATCTAGCTGCATGTTAGAAACAACATCATATTCCAAATAATCCATTTAAAGTGCCATCTAATTCTCTTCATGGTGATCCTATTGATACCTTTACCCCTTTCACTTTAATATCAACACAAAAGGATAATATTAATGTTATTCTAGATGAACAAGTTGTTTTTACCAGGGATGGTGTAGTTTCATTGTTTCTAGTTTGTTGAGTGGGTCAAAGTGATTCATATTACACTTGGATCATTAGAAATACATTGCAACAGATGATCTAGATCTCTAACAGTACTATAAGAGTTGTTTAGAGCTACACTCAATAAAGTTGAGTTTTTTTAACTTTGAAAGAGTTGGTAGAGATATCAGATCGACATCACAAATTATACGATTATATGGATGAAAATAGTAAAAAATAACCCAGCATTTTACCCTTTGGTTGAAAGATTGGACTTATCTAGGCCTTTTTCATAGTCTTTATTTTATTTATTAGGAGGAGTTATGTTAGATAGTTTTAATTTGTTTTATTTATTTGGGTTATTTATGTTAGATATTTTTAATTAATGGGATAAGCCTAAATTTTAGATGTTTTAGGATTACGAGATTTATATGCTTCCCTTTTAGCTTGTAAGATAATTTTAATGAATTAAATAAAAATTACGGAATATTCCTCCTCTAAATTCTTCTTTATTTCCACCTTTTCATTCTTTACTTTTAATTCTTGGTTTTAGTTTCTTTTTTTTCTTCTTTTTTTCCTTTGAATTATTGTCTCGCATCATTTATGCCATTAAAATAAACGTATAGAAAGTGCAAGGGCTTGAATCTTGATTGCTGAAGCAAACAAACCATATTTTCGAAGAAATAGGGTATTTGTGTTGTTGTACCAAATATTCGTTTTAAATTCATTTCCTATATATATATAAACAAAATGATTATAGAATAATTTTTTTTGGATATGAGGAAACCTTATTTCTTGAATAACGTATTTTATGAATATAGATAAAATAGTAAAATTTCAGCTCTTCTAAGATATTACAAAAAATAAAATAATTTATTTGAATTTAAAATTTATTGTATATATCTTAAATTTTTTGTCATCATGCTATACTCTTTAAAGACAAATTATAGAGTAAACATTTACTATATAAATTAATAATATAAATAGATTTGCAGATTGTAATAAAACTCCATTACCCAGGAACTGGGCAATCAAATATCTATATATAAACATATATATAACACCTGGAATTGGGAAGCAGTCATGGCGAAAAAATACCGAATAAAAAATTGCAGGCGTGTTGGTGCTAAAGAAAATAATAATTCAAAGAAAAAGAGATGCCAACGGCACACTACGAAAGCGAGAGTTGGACTTTTACTTCCATGGACACCAATCAAGCGATTAAACAATGAAATAAACTGTAGAACCGAGGAAAAACAACTCATGAATTCCAATGCTTAATTCCACATTTGGAAGCCGAAGGGAGGATGGTGTAATTAATGCTGCCAAAGTTTGGAATATTTTAAGTATATTTAACAAATTATCATCAAGTGGTTAAAGGAGAAGAAAAGAACATACACACATATAATAAATTTATAAAACAGCACTTATATAATAAATTTCCATATAAAAAAAGAATATCAATCCGTAAGACAACACACATATCTGTTTAAAAAAAAAATTACGAAAATATGATAATTAATTATGTAAAATTTAAAAATTATGTAAAAAACTAAAAATAGAAAATTCCAATTATTGTATATTGTAATTTTTTAAAATTAATTTTCAAACACCAAGCCAATATTAATTGGGATTAACAAATGGATTAAAACTAAAATAATCAAAGTAAATGTTTTTCTTTTGTATTTTCTAGTGAGATTTGTGCCAGTTGCTAATTATAATATGTAACGCAATAATTCTAAAAAATTAAATATAGACCTGCTACTTTCCATGTAAAACTACTAATATAATTGGAAATTAATCATTATGGCTTTAATTACTTTAAACTAATAGCTATATGGGTAATTTCACTTAGTGATTGTAAATCATTATTTAAATTCCATTAAAAAGTACTTAGCTTTTATATTTCTAATTAATTATATAGTTAATGAAAGTTAAACTAATATATATTTATAACTTTATATTAGCGATATAGATTGAAACATCATAAGAAAAACAACAAACACAAACAACCAAAAAATATATCAAATAAGGTCACTACACAAAGAATTTTAATTCAAAATTTTATTATTAGATATTTTCTTTTCAAGTAATCTTTATTTTCAAGAGATATAAAAATCCTTAAATAAACATAAAAATTCACTTAAACAAATTAAAAAACCTAAAATTAAAAGAAAATGTTATAAAAGTTAAAAAAAACTAGAAAATGTAAAGAAATAAAATTAGCCCAAGTAGCACTTTATAAGCTTATTTAAAAGGTTTTTTTGGACCTCAACTACTTACAACAAGATAATCCATTATAGAAATTAGCATGCAGAATCTTATGACAAAATTTAAACATAGTATCATGATTGGATAAAAAAATTATAGGTTATTTTTATTAGGCCAATCATCTTGTATGAACCATATTTGAATCATATTTATTCTAGTCTTGTCCTGCTAGTCTATAAACATGTTAGCAAATTTTGATTCTAGTCTTGTCCTGCTAGTCTATAAACATGTTAGCAAGGTTGTTTTTATAGCTCAATTATGATAAATGTATAATTAACTTATTAGAACCACATGACTTAGTCTTTTTATATTGAAAAAAACATGTCTTCAAGTTTTGACCATCCATCCATATGTGTTAGTGTCTTTTTACTCCATTAAACTTTAGCATACTAGCATTGTACAATTAGTTTACTTAAATGAAGTATTTCAAAAATTAATTTGTAAAACACTCTCAATCTTTAAAAGATAATTACTACTTGTCAATCAATGGTTTATTCTACATTGTATCTTTTTTCATACCATTCTAATTTTCCACTCTCATTCTTCTTCTTTTTCTCTCTCCATAAACTAAGATAAAAATAAGTAATCTTACCCTTGTTTTCAACAAATTCCCCCTCCTTTGCAAGTGTCAACAATAAACAGTTCTTTTTTATACTAAGAGTGTATGTAATATATTATCCATCATATATAATGTTCTTATTATATTGTCATGACCCGTCTAAAAACAAATGACATACATCTATAGAAACTACATCATCTCAAACATTATTAAAATTTATTTCGCCTATAGAAAATGAAACAACATAGCTTCTTTCTATAATTACCTTGGTATTTGATTCAACTAGTAAAGTTTGTAAGGTTTAGAGTGTTTTTCTAACTTGAGTTGTAACTTCTCTACTACTTTGATCAACAACATATTGTCATAATTATAACTATTGATAATCATATTACATACTTTATCCTTGAAAATACAAGCTGAATAAAAAAGATTACTGTAGTTTGTTTTTGCTCAAATTATATTTTAAGAGCAAGCAATCTTTTTTTGGATAAGTATGGTTGTATTGCCATCACCTTGTAAAATCTCATCACTATCATTTGAATCAATATAAATAGGATCACTTGCATTCATGTCATGTTTTTCTACCAAATGATTTCTACTTAAATGATATTTTAGCTTATGGCACTTAAATATTCAATGCCTCAATTCATCATATCTAAAATATCAAAATTTAAAATAGATCCATAAGTAGAAAGCTAACTTATAGTTTATTTGGTTGCTCATTCAAGTTAAATAGATTATATTTGTTTACTATTATACACCTATTATTACGGTAATAATAGAAACCACCTCCATTAATTCCCTAGTAACCATTTATTTCTCTATAGTCAAAGTCCCTCTAATAGACTGTAGAAACTATCTATAAAGAATACAAACACATTATGTCTTCAATGGATTGTTGTAATCCACTTAGATACCTAGCAACCAACTACCCTTTCATTTTTTTTTTATAGATCATTCTTAGCCATTGTCTAGTAAACATTATTAGTGTATTCATCAATAATTCCCACATCTTTTCTTAATATATTGATTTATTGGTATAAAGTCTGAAACTTCATTGAAAAAAAGAAAGTACTTCTTTATATATTTATTTTTTTATCATTTATCAATCATTCAACTTCCATTTATCTCATCTTCCTTAAGATCTCTTTAATTACTTCCACTAAACAGAAGCTCACCTTTTTAATATAATTGTGATTGACTTTTCCTCACCTTTTTAATACTTGTTTAATATGATTGTGATTGGCTTTTCCTCTATCCACTCCAAGAATTCCTTATACATGAAAATATCTCTAGTTCATTCAACCAATTGATAAGTTCTTTTACCTGCAAGGTTCTTGACCGTAGACGATGAAAGAAAAAACCATATTTGGTCTTTCTAAAAGTGATAAAAATATTCACCTATGATTATATATATATTCTCTCATGTTTTCTCTTATTCTTGTTTCATGTGTGCAGCGTTACAACGATCATCTATTCATGTTGGGATAGTAGAAAATAAGAGTCGCTATCTAATATTTTGGTTACTAAGAATCCTAACTAGTCTTAAAGTCTAAAAAGAGACACTGATTGTGTAAAAGAAAGGTATAAGTATCCTAAATACATTTTACATGAAGTAACCTGTATTGTTTATTTATCTGATAAAAATTAAAAAAATATTGTGTTTTTCTCACTGGTGGTCTATTTAAGGTTGAAGAAAAGTTTTTATCGGTAAGAAGGTTCCTCTTTTATTAGGTTAAAAAATTAACTATTCTAATGCAAATATAAATATAAAAATAAAAATAAATTGTTTTTTTATTTAATATTAGGAATGTAAGTTCATAATCTCATATATTAAAAAGAAAATTGGTATTTTTGAATTATAGGCAAAAATCCTTTGAAATTTAACAAATTAGTTATGAAATCTATACAAAAATATTTTGGATTTTTAAAATAAATACTCAAATTATTTTTTAGAATTCTTGGTATATGCAAATAAAACAAATAGATTAACTTGATTCAATATAAATAGATTAAACCCAACCAAGTCAAGTTGTTTGATTAATCCTATCTCAATTAAAGATAGCCTCTAATCAAATTTTTGAAATTCAATTAATAAGAAAGTGTTGGAAAGTTTTCTAAATTTCCACTACCCATGCATGAGTAGCCTTTTTTTTTTGTATATTTGCATCCAATTTATATTTGTATTTTAAAAATATTTTTAAAAAAATATAATTTTTTTTTCAAATTCATATATTTTGTGTGTTTTTTCCCTTCAATTTCACTATCCATGCATGAGTAGCTTTTATCGCATGTTCACATCAGGTTTATTTTTATATATCAAAAATACTTTTAAAAAAAAAAAATTATTTTTGTCTTCAAATTCATATTTTCTTTTGTGTTTTTATATCATGATCTCAAAAATTATTTTTTAGAAAAATGTATTTTAATATATTTCTAAATAAAAAATACTTTGAAAAACAATCACTGCTCTCAAAATCTTCCATTAAACATGGTTTTTTTCCATTTCTTTTCAAAGACAAAAAAAAAAAAGAATTAAGAAATCCAGTAATGCTAATTGTCCATTATTCTAGAATTTTGACTGAACATTCAAAGTTCGTATATAGTCATTTGAAATTTCTTTCAGATTCTTTGTGCCTCTGATTCTCTTATAGTATATATGAAAAAACATTTGCTTCTCTTGCCATCCACCATCCACCATCCACCATCCATCATCCATCATCCATCAGTCGATTCTCCCTCTAAATCCAGCAATATCTAAAAAAATTCATTTAAAAAGTGGAGAATACCATATACACTCAACCATGAAAGCTTGGTACTTCAGAGGCTTCGCCAACAAAAGAATAGGTTTTGCCCTATTTGTTTTTGTATTGTGAAAATATTTTTAAAAAATAAATTTTTTTAATTTTTTATTTTAAATTAATATTTTTTTTTGGTGTTATGAAATTATTTTAATATGTTAATATTAAAAATAATTTATAAAAAATAAAAAAAATATTATTTTAATATATTTATAAATAAAAAAATATTTTTAAAAAATTATAACTACACTACCAATGACTCGCAAATATATTTAAGACAACAACCAGAAACATAAATAAGGTACCTCTAATGGCGGATACACTCGGAGAGAAAACAAGTCTGCGAATTCTTTTTTTTTTTTTTTTAATCATTACATGCATTAATTAAAGCACCAGGTCACATCATGTCGTTATCTTTTCTTCAGAGGCTTGTAATCTATTTCATTAATTATAATCTTTGAAAACATAATACGAAGAATTAAGTAATTAAAAGGAGACGTTGACAACAATCTTTTAAAATATCAAGATAGATGAAAATCGCCCACCTGCCTTAGCCTCCAAGGGTGGAGAAAACTCTCATGGCTATGTGTATATCAATTCTGCTATCCTCCTGGCTACCGATAAATCCTTGTTTGTGAAGAGATCGTAAATGACTAACTACGTATTATCCTTTTGATCGATTAGTAAATCTTGATTTCTTCCATCATAAAGTGATATGAAACCTAGAATATATATTGAGTAAGGAAGAGTGAAAAGGCCTACCCTTAAAACTGACACATGAACAATGCAGTGATTAGGAATATTCAAAACATTTTGCACTTTCTTCTGTTAGTTTGCTTTTAATTGTATGTTTAGCAAGCAGGATTCTGACTATATCAAATTCCAATAATGTCATATTTACTTTTTCTTTTTGGCGTGAAGTGAATAAAAAAAAGAAAAATTAACCTAGGGCCTGACAAAAGGCAACATCAACAGAATAACATTTTGCCTCATTCCGGAGGAGTTGTTAATGTTTAAGTTTTGTACTCAATTGAGTAAAAATAATTATTTTTATTATAAAATTATATAAAAATGTTTGAGTGATGAAAGGGTGATTAATTATTTTAGATGAATTTAAAAAAAAATATTTTATATATTCTAGAATATTATGAAATTATTATGCAAGTTAGAATAAGATTTGAAAGGTTTTCATTTTTTATCGTAAATAATTAATAAATTACAGAGCGTTGTATTGCTTTTATTTTATTAATACACTTGCATCATTCGTATAAGCTATACTTTGACCAAGTGACTCAATATAATGCCTAAAATTGAATATATCTACTCTTAATTGCCTGAACCAAACTTTCTTAATACACGACTCGATGTGATCTTTCAAGTTGAACAAATCCACTCTTCATAATTAAAAAAAAACAAGAAGAAAATTCTGTCCTGAATTTATCCACCTACGGGTACAAAGAGAAAGAAAAGAAAATTCTGCCCTGAATTTATCCACCTACGGGTACAAAGAAATTTGACCCAAGACATTTAAGTCACAAACAGTGACATCCTCTTTTGGGAGGAAGGAGAATTGGCCGACGATGACCCATGATGATCCTTGCACATCCTAGTAAAACTAAGGCTCTGTCTTTGAATTGAGTTAGAATTGTTCAATTTTGGGTAAACAATTGTGCTTATGTTGCTATCGAACATCAAATGATGATTTGATTCTAACCCAGTACCTGCTGCAATGGCGAAACATATGATATTCCGTGAAAGCACTAACATTTAACAGCCGAGCTCTGAATGATAAACAAATGTCATTCCTCTTTGTCGTTTCAGATAACTTTAAATTTTAGCTTTAAAAGAGTGAATTGCAGGTGTCAACTCTTCCGCTTCTTCTTCTTCTTTATTTATTTTTTTCACCAACTTGTCCGCACAGAAAACATTGGAGCTGGCATACGTGAAGATCGGAACTGTGAGGGAGAACCAGAAGAGAACCGGTTTCCAAATTGCTGACCTGAAGCATAACTGTGAGTGCTGAAGTTCTGGGCCGAGCCATTGTCATGATTGCCACGATAATAGTTGCTGCAATTATTATGTCTCCAGCCCCCACGAAAACAACCGCGTCTGCCTGTACTGAAACCAGAGTGATGCTGCACAAAAGAACGTAGCTGGCTGCTGCGTTGGAGTAGGTAACAGAGGAGATGTTATGGCAGGTTGGGGAGAAGCTTTGTGGAGAAACCCGTGTAAGGAGACTGCTATGAAAATTAGTGTAGGAGACGGGATCATCCTTGGTAGACAAGCAGGTGACAAGATGCTTAAAATCGCTGCGTAACTCTCGAAACACGTGCAAGACAGAAATGGTTTCATCTGCATCCTCCAATACAGAAAATTGGTGTTGGAGAGTTTTAAAAAGATTACCTGTAGTGTGATAGGAAAATGTATGATGGCAGCAGTGGATGCACCATAGATCACTGGTGGCGCCACAGGGGAGAAAGAAGACTGAAGTGCTGATGCAGCGGCAACAAAGTTTTAAAGTTCTTGATTGTCCATTTCACAAGAGAGGTGAAGATGCAATCTGGTTTTATGAGGAATATGAAGTCCTGATATAAGACACGGTGCAGCCTGGTCTAGGAGGAAGATTCAGTCTAGTTTTAGGAGGAAGATGAAGCCTGAACGTAAGGACGAAGCCTGCTGGACGATTTATTGCTCTGATACTAAATTAAGATATATTGAGAGATAATTTTTTTTAATTATGATGATCGTCAATAAAAACAACTATTCTTTTGTATTTATATCTTTAAGGTTGTCTATAATATAAATAAAGAAATGTACTACATATAACAACTACTTTTATATAAAGTATTTATATATATACGGTCTCTTTGCTTAACAGTATGTGCACACAAATATGCAATAACGACGTTTTATTCTATTTTTTTTATTTAAATATCTTGGGCTTTTCATGGACCTAACGCTTCTTTTTTGTTGCAAAACGTTTAAAAACTATCGCATATACTAATGAACCATTGATCATCTTCATGCAATATTTTTTTTTCATTCATTTTCACTACAATTTTATAAGGTGACATGATAAGGGTCAGCTAAAGACAATGACTTAGCCCGTTTGTTTCACGATTTTAAATTTTTTTGTATTTATTTATTATTAGAAAAATTAATTAATAAAAAATACTTTTTATTGAAAAAAATTTTAATTTAGTTTTTAGAAAAGTATTTTTTTGGGACGAGAAATACTTTTTAGAAATTTTAAAATAAATTAGAAATATCATATTATTTATTGATTATATCAAATTTGATCCTTAAACTTTTGATTACTATATATTTTATATTCAATATTTTTTTTTAATTTCATCTCTTAAAATTTTATTTAATTTAATTTTTATATCAACTTTGGTTCTTATTTTTATGATTGTTATTTGCTTTTTTTCTTATCATTCTCTTTATTGAAATTTTTTATCTATCAAATTTGTTCCTCATTCTTTTAATTGTTATTTATTTTATTTTAAATAATTTATAAAATGATAATTTTTTTTAATTTCATTATCTTTCACATTTTTTATCTGTTAGATTTGATCTCTATTATTTTAATTATTATTTATTTTATTTAAGATAATTTATAAAATTAGATTTTGACATGAAGAAAAGATTGATGTTTTCTCCCAAGTGTAAAAGTGTTGAAGTAATAAATAACCTAACAAGATCGGAGTTGAATCACAGGAAGGTTAATTATATAGATTATAAACAACATCAATAATAACAACAACAATAGTAACAACAACAACAACAACAATGGTAACAACAACAACAACAACAATAACGAAGAAGAAATTGATAAAAACTTTCAGATGAAAGATCAATATAAGAATCCAACAATGATAACAATAATTGTCAAGGTTAGAGGATTCGTTAATGTTATTTCAAACAAGTATAGTATAAATATAAGAATCCAACAATGATAACAATAATTGTCAAGGTTAGAGGATCCGTTAATGTTATTTCAAATAAGTATAGTATAAACTATGTTTATTTCTCAATTGGAAACCACACACAAAGGAGGTTCTAATCGGATTATAAGTTGTTAACGTGATTATATTGGTTATCTTCTTCGAATAATGCTAATACTTGTAAATATTGATAGGTATTCATGATTATAACTTATGTTAACAACAAATCAAGTTCCTTTCATAGCACAAGTGTCGGTTATGAAAGGAATTACATTAGTTGTTAACTCATAACTTATATAATCAACACTTGTTGAAAGGAACTTAATTTGTTGTTAACATAAGTTATAATCATGAATGTCTAATAACATTTACAATTATTAGTATAAGATAATTAATGTAATCATGTTAATCATTTATAATCTGATTGGAACCTTCTTTGTGTGTGGTTTCCAATTGCATAATAAAAAAGTTTATAATATACTTGTTTGAAATACTATTAGTGGATCTTCTAACCTTGATATTTGTTTCTATCATTGTTTGATCCTCATATTGATATTCTATCTCAAAGTTCTCATCAACTTCTTCATCCCCTTCTTCTTTATTAATATTATTATTATATTCTAACCTTTTATAGCACAAGTGTCGGTTATGAAAGGAATTACATTAGTTGTTAACATGATCATAACTTATATAACCAACACTTGTTGAAAGGAACTTAATTTGTTGTTAACATAAGTTATAATCATGAATGTCTAATAACATTTACAATTATTAGTATAAGATAATTAATGTAATCATGTTAATCATTTATAATCTGATTGGAACCTTCTTTGTGTGTGGTTTCCAATTGCATAATAAAAAAGTTTATAATATACTTGTTTGAAATACTATTAGTGGATCTTCTAACCTTGATATTTGTTTCTATCATTGTTTGATCCTCATATTGATATTCTATCTCAAAGTTCTCATCAACTTCTTCATCCCCTTCTTCTTTATTAATATTATTATTATTATTACTACTACTACTATTATT
>NW_011501061.1:60036-62478 GCF_000495115.2 Populus euphratica
ATTATTATCTCTAGGTTGCTTGCAAATGTTGAAAATATTCATCTTCAATATCATGTTTCTAAATGATAACTTCATTAGTCCATTCCTACAATTAATCAACGTGTTAGAAGTTGCAAGAAATGGATGTCCTAAAATAATAGGAAATGAATTACATGCTTCAATAGGTTGTGTGTCCAAGATAATAAAATCCACTTGATAAATGAATTTATCGACTTGTACTAACACATTTTTAATTATTCCTCTAGGTATTTTTACAAATCTATCAGCAAGTAAAAGAGTTACAAAAGTTGGTTTTAATTCACCTAGATTGAGACTCTAAAAGAATGAATATGGAAGTAAATTCACACTAGCTCCAAGATCAAGTAAAGCTCTTTTAATTTTATGTTCTCCAATAAAAAAAGAAATTGTAGGACAACCAAACTCTTTATATTTCAAAGCATTATTATTATGAAGAATGACACTTACTTGTTCAGCTAAAAAAGGCTTTCTTTTTCACGTTCAGTTTTCTCTTCACAGTGCATAGATCTTTAAAAAATTTAGCATAAGAAGGAACATGTTTAATAGCATCCAACAAAGGTGTATTGATCCTTACCTGTTTGAAAGTTTCAAAGATTTCAGAGTTGTGATTGACTTTTCTTTGTTTGGTCATGGCATGAGGAATGAAAGTGCTGAAGGGGAATCAATCTTTTCTTTTTAATTTTTAGATTCAACCTCTTCCTTACCCTCAATGATTGACTCATCATCTTTCTCACAAGGTTCAAGAGTAAGTATTTCAATAACCTTACCATTGCGAAGAGTAGTGACTGATTTGATTTCATCCATGTGTTAGCTTCCAGAACTACTTATATTTGTATTGTATTGCACTTAAGATTTTATTGTGGTTGAGATGAAAACTTGCCTTTCTCTTGAAAACTGAGAGCAGATGTCAATTTTGCAAAAGTATCTTTAAAATCTGTCATGCTTTGAGCAAGTTCAGTATTGATTGTCTCTTGCTTTTCAATAAATGCATGCAATGTTTCCTTAAGATTTCTTTTCAGAGGTGAAGCATAAGGAGGCGCATATTTATGTGAATTTTGAAAATTATGATGTACTTGAAACAGTGGTTGTGAAGTTTGTGCATTATTGTTATCACTCTTTTAATTAAAATTAGGGTGATTTCTCCAACCAGGGTTATATATTTGCTAGTATGGTTTATGATAGGGCCTTTGGAACTTGCTCATTAAGACTTTTCTTAAAAGAAGGCAAGGTTAGATAGTCATTGGTTGAGTGTTCATTGGTTTCACAGGTTTAACACAAAATGTTTTGAACAGATTTTAATTGACCATTCTTTTTCAATTCTAGTGCCTTGACTTTTCTAGCTAAAGATGCAAACTTGGCTTGGAGGTCATGATATTCCCTAAAGTTGTACATACCTCTATTAGATGTATGAGGTTAAGTTTTACTCGGTGCATCATAAGTAGCTACGCTATCCTAATTTTGAGCATTTTCAGCTAATAAGTCTAAGTACTCCATTGCTTTATTAGGGTCTTTATCTTCAAAGGTTTCATTAGACATCAATTCAACCATTTTTCTATCTTTAGGTGTTAAGCTTTCATAAAAATGTGAAACTAATCTCCATGTTTCAAAACTATAGTGAGGGCAATTGATTAGTACTTAAAAGTGCATTTTTATCATGGTTTTATATCATCATTTTACACTTAAAGTATCAATAACTCCTTAACTAAAGCATGTTTTATAATAATATATCTAATAATATAAGATACCTTTGATTTATGGTAAATGTTCATTTTAAATGAAGGCCTATCACATAAATGAAAGGATTGATTGATGACTTTAAGAACTTAAATTGCAAGGGCAAAAAGATGACCAAAATTAGAAAAGAGATGCCGGTGCAATCCAAACCGGAACACTATTTGGTAATTGGGTCATATCTGGAGCTATAGATCTCATATTTAGGTTTACTTTATATGGCTGGAAAGGTAAGACATAGGCCTACAACTTTCATATGGAGCCCAAAATCTAAAAAGGCCATTTTCAAGTCCAAATTGTAGCAACAACAAAGAATCCCAAATCTGTCCTCAAGCCCGAGCGTTGTTCAGTATTTTGACCATATCTAGAGTTCTAGAAGTCCAAATGATCTGAATTGTTTACACAAGAAAGCTGAGACAATTGCCTACAACTTTCATGTTCCAAGTGGCTCAAATTTTGATGTTATCAATGACGTTTTGGGCAGACAAGAGAAGATAAGGATTGTCACCAAGTCAAAAGTTGGTCACCCACTCATCAATTAGTCATCAAATCAATAGTTCCCAATTTTAGCCTATAAAAGGAGGCATTTGCCATGCATTTAGGCATCTTGGTTTCCAGATCAAGATCATGCTCTTGCTTTCTCTCTTTGTATTTTTTGTAATGTTTATGCTTTACTTTCATTAATATCAAGTT
>NW_011499968.1:0-9628 GCF_000495115.2 Populus euphratica
ATAGATCAGTGAGAAAAGTCTAGTTTAAATTTTTTTTTGATCATAACAGATTAGAATAATAATTTAAAAAAATTCTAATTTTTTATTTGATCGTAGGATCGCGATCAAATGTTTATAAGAGTTTTTAGTGGACTGTTTTTTCTAAAATTATCATTGCGTTCCTATATGAATCACTAAATTTTTAGATATAAAAGAATTTATTGAAGCTTTTGATTTTGATAATTTTAAGATTTTTTTTTTATTTTTAAAATTAATCAATCGATTTCATTAACTATTATAAATTAGTTGAGTTAGAAATAGCATGGTTTGAAGAATTTTTTTTTAATTTCCTAATTTATCCGTCAAAATTCTCAATCTATTTTTTTATAAGACAATGATTGTCGGCTATTCTGAGAGTTGTGATGTCTTCTAGGCATTATCAACTAGATGTTAGAATTTTACTTTTCCAGCAGCCTGAGATGATTTTGCTGTACGATTATATCACCAGATTCATCAGCTCATTCATTCTTATTTTATCTAAAAAATAATAAATAAAGAAGATGGCTAAAAAATCTAATTTTTTTTAATCTTAGTTTAATTCAATTAAAGGTTACTTAGACCTCTCAAAATTCATACTAAAAATTATGAAGAACATAGACTGATTACCAAATATTTTGAACCAAGCAAAATATTTTCACAACAATGAAATTCTTTAACGTGCATGGTAACAAGATAGAAAACAATAAATTTCACTTCACAGAAACATGACATGCAAACTTAATTTATCATCCCTAATGCACAATCAGGACAAAAGGACTCTTTCTTTCCTAAAGTAGATAATCATCGGTTGTCAATGCCAATGAATTTCTTTAATATGATGTATGTTTTTTTTTTAATATATTTATTTTTATTAACATGGATGTACTAGAATAGTTTGAATATATCTTAATTAATCTCATGAGTTCTGAAATTAACAGCCACGTAGAGCAAACTTTTGTTCATTAAGCACTGAGCTTGGCTTGTATGTCCATATAAATATTTTTTTTAGATTAATGTGGGTGTCCGGGCCAGCTTGTGCGCACCATGACTAATCCCACGAGCCCTGAAGTTAACGACCATGTAAGCCTCCAGTGACCATCATATGAGCAACCAAGGACTCGAACCTGAAACCACAGAGAGAGCAAACCCCTTGATCTCAAGTCCTTATCACTTGACCACCACCTAAATGGTTCACCATATAAATATTGCATGATCAAAATGCAGATAGAGCATTAAATGAAATCTGTTTCTTGCAGTTTTGTTCATTAATTTTTAGTGCCAAAAATGGCATCTATATCACATGGGATAGGAGCTTAAGTGTGCAAAGCCAGTCATGCTTGAAGCACCAATCTGCCAAAGCTGTGAACTGCAACAGAAAAGGTCACTTGGTCAAAAACATAAATCACAGTTTTCTTCTAAAACAAGGTGGGTTGTTTCAGAGGTTGGTGATATTAGTTCCTGTGAAGAGAACTTTGAGAAGCTTTTCAACAATGGAATGCTATGGAGAAGGAAGACGACTAAGAGGGAAAGTTGCTGCCGCTGAAGCTGAACAACCCAGAAACCATGTCTTACAGTCAAGAAATCCCAGGAACACTAACATGGTAAGATTTCTTACACACATT
Organism: Populus euphratica; assembly: GCF_000495115.2. NCBI lineage: Eukaryota > Viridiplantae > Streptophyta > Magnoliopsida > Malpighiales > Salicaceae > Populus > Populus euphratica. The sequence goes on from NW_011499968.1 coordinate 1,641, forward strand.
TGTCACTTGTATATTCCTTTTGATTGCCAAGAAAAGAGGAGATCATGAAAGGAAATTGGTTTGTTTTCTGTCTCTTTTTGCCTCTTTTACTTTGATGGGTTTTAAGAAGTGAGAATAACGGAGGTCATATGCTCAGTCATTATGAAGATGGAAAAGAAAACCTCATAATGCTAGTCTTCAGCTTCAGTTGAATGGAGGATTTTTTAACCTGTGAAGTCAAAATGATGGGAGCTCTGGGGCTCAAAATTTATTTTCAAGTTCCTGTCTTTTCCCAACAATCAAAACATGCTAAAATTGGAAACGGTTACTGCTTTTCTGATCTTACCATCCTCATTTCCCTGCCTCCACTTTGTGTGTTTTTGTGGTGGGTGGTAAGTTTCTAAGAATGCACTACTGTCTTGATTATATAGGTTTTGTTTACGTTGGTTTTAGATAATAGAAATGTTTGCTTGCAAGAATATGTTTCTGTTTTTTTTCCTTTATTGTTCTTTTGGCACAGTGGGCTCAAGTGTCACGGTAAATGTGTTAAATGTTTGATCAATTGCTTGATACTAAATTACTAATGTGGTGTGAGGAACTGAGGTTCAAAAAGAAACTTCATTCTGATAATCAGCTTAGCCTCATATTGTTAGCACAGAAATGCATGTAATAAGAGTTCCCTTTACTGCTCTTGCACCATGTCATGTGTGATTCTTGTAAGTATCTGTCGAGGAAGGATTATGGAGATCCTTTAGTTTCTGTTCCACATTATTAAACTGACAATGGTAGAGCTATTGAAGGCGTTTATCATGGTAACTTGAATTTAAAAAAAATGAAGAACAACATAGCAATAAATTGAAAATTTGAGGGGGCTATATTCTCTCTCTAGTTTATAGCTCCCTTCTGTCAGGTCATGTTAAGGATGATGACAATATGAAGAGGACTAGGTGGGGTTCTCTCTCCCATTTTCAGAAGTTATGTTTATAGCAGCAGGCCAGCTACAATCTCAGTAACTGTATGTGGCAATTTGTTATAGTATTTTTCTCTTTTTGATATTGACATTTGACGATGCATTGTTTAAGATTACATTTTGTTAGTATCTAACTCTTGAACTTTTCTATCTTGTCAATGATCTATAGGCTTAAGCATTGTATGTGCTGATATTGATAATAGTTACACTGACAGGATATCAGATTTGTTCACTAATATATGCTTGCACCTTGCAGGGTATGACTTGCGGTAAAAGGGCAAGGCCTGAACTTGAGGGGCTTAAGCAACATGAAAGGGAGACTCAAGAAGCAATTGTGGATATTTCTGGACAAAAGAAAACGATATTAATCAAATCTGAGAACCAAGAGCAAGAGGATGAAATGTCAGCCGTGAAAATGGGAGTTCCAAGAAGTGAGAACCTGAGACACGAGTGGGAGGGGAGGTTTAAGACGGAGCTCCCTGAGGTGGAAACTGCTGGGACAGGGACCCCAAACACTGTGGTGTCTCCTGAGACTTTGAAGAAGATGGGGGCGTATGATGAAGTCAATGATGATATACTGTCTACACTTTCAGGTCCCCCTCAAGTACCTGATGCAAGTGGGCTCACAGCAGAATTGGGCCAGGCTTATGCACTGGCGATTCCTGCAGTGAAGAATGCGCTGATATCCTTCCTAATAACTAAAAAGTCAGAGGATCTAGCCTTTATGATCAGTCAAGCTAACAGCGCATTCGCATCTCTTTATGCCCTCAATGCTGATTGTGGTTCGCTCTACAATAATGTGAGATCTTACATTCGTCACTACTCTGAATTCTCTACAGCTCAGAAAGAGTTACAGGAGAACATGGAAGCTGTAGAGCTGGTATCTTCTTATGAGAATATTTCTGATCAATCTACTGAAGCAGCAAGGGCTGTTTCTGAAATTGAGGCAAATCTGGAAAAAGCCAGAGAGTACCTTGCTCCTCTTGAAGCAAGGTATCAAGAGACCAAGGCCTTGCTGGACAAGCTTGAGGCAGAGCTTGGACAAAGGAGAACCGAGGTGGCTTACCTGGAAGCTGAGAAGATACAGCAGGAGGAAGCAATGGCTGAAACTGAGATAAAACATCACACTATTGCTGCACAGGCAAAGGAAGCCAAAGAAACACTTCAATCTATTCTCCGCCGACTAGAGGCTGCTACAGCTGCTATGGAAGAGACTAAAGCTCTCCTTTCCACTTCTTGATTCCCTCATACAACTACCATGTGTGCACATTGTTCAACTGATTTGGTTATAGGGACAATAGTACTCTCCTTACCTTCTGTAATTAAACCATTTTGGAATCTCTTAGGAATAAATGATGCAAGAAAGAGTACTTTCAACTTTAGACCCACCATTATTGACCTGCATGCTCAGTTGAATAGGAGTCATGCTAGCGATGTTCCATCATAAATTTGGTTCAGATGATTATGGTTTACTGGCTTGTTGCTATCTAATTCATTTCCTTGTTACGGAATGCACTTGTACAATAGCAATCAACTTCCAGCTCCAGAATGCATAGGCTTGCCAGTTCATATTAAGTGTAAGTGGTTAAACCACATCATGCCTGTTTTCAGACTGATAATTTCAGTGCTAAATTAAGCTAGTGGATTTAGGCAGCTCGTCCTGCTCTCTGCCAGAAGTGGAGAGCTGAAGGAGTCTTTTTGTAGGATAAGCAAATGGCTATGGAAACACTTTCTAGCCGTTGCAGATAATCCGCCAACTCCAGGTAGAGATTTGTTTACTTAGGAACTGATATAGCCATTTCCATTAAATCACTAGAGGTGGTGAAAATCTGATCTTCCCTAAGATTCTTATATTTCTATAATTTATGTCCAACAAGTCTGCGAGATTCATAAACGATATTTGGTTGCAAACAAGATAAAGCTCAACCCTTTTCAAAAGATTTGCAATTGACAATAATGAGGCAAGGTGTTCAGCTGAGAAACCACTTTGACTCTTTCTCAGGGTCAAAAAATTATCCTTGAGCACCCAAGGGTATGCATTAAGGCACTAGAGATCTGCAAGCCGTACCCAAATAGCCGACATTGTAGGGTTCTTTAATATCTCATAAGAAGCCAGCACCATTCTATCCTCAAGAACAACTAGTTCAAAATTATCATGTGTGCCAAACCATTCCCTGCAACAAAGTTAGGACTGTTTAGATAGGATCAATCTCTTGAGCTCTTAAAAGTGTTATTAGTGATATGTAGCTTTAAGCATTGTTATGCTGATATTGCTAATACATGTACTGTGTGAGAACTAAATTTTGTGCTAACTCGTGTGCATCTCTGAGAGTATTAGTAATTCTTGTGAAGATGGGAAAGGGAGGAGGTCCAAACTTGCGTAGACAAAAGAGGATTACAATAATCAAATCTGAGGACCAACGACAAGAAGATACAATATTAGCCACGAAGAAGGGGAGTCGAAGAAATGAGAATCTCAGACACGAGGAGAAGCGGTGGGTGAAGACTACGCTCTCCGAAACTGGAGCTACTGAGACTGAGAGCACTAATACAACGTTTCCCGTTGAGCCTGTGAATGGAACAGGGACTTGTGATGAAGCCTACGACACTCCGTTGTCTCCAAAGATAGAAAAATGGATGATGATATACTGTATGATGATATACTTTCTATGCTTTCTGGTCCGAACCACGTGCCCGATACAAGCGGGATCGCAGCTGAAATGCTCCAGGCTTATGCCTTGACAATTCCTGCAGTGAAGAATGTATCGGTATCCTTCTTAGCAACTGCAAAGCCAAAGGATGCAGCTCTTATGACCGCTCAAGCTAAAGGTGCCTTCACAACTCTTTGTGCCCTCGGTGCAGATTACCGTGCTTTTTACAACGCCATGACATCCTATATTCTTCTTCGTTTGGAACTCTCTTCTCACCAATTTATTGAAGCAGAAAGGGCCTTTTCTGATACTGAGACTCATCTGGTAAAGGCTCAAAGCTTGAAGCATAGCTTGAAGAAATCAGAACAGAGTGGCAGACCTGGAAGCTGAGAAGATTCAACGAATGGAGGCATCGGCTGAAATTAATAACAAAACTGGGGCCATTTTTCCCCAGGAAAAGGAAGCAAAAGGAATTATCAGAATCGTAGAGCTCTACTGTCCATTTCTTGATTTCTCCCTACAATTACAAGGGACGTGCATGTGCGCATACAATGTTGTACTGTTTGATCCGATTCTTATGTGATCATTGATGTTAACTTACTAGTTTTGTAACTAAAGCAGACACTGATACTAGTAGTTGTAGCTTTTAGAAATGTAAAGATGCTAGACATGGTGGTTCTAACCGATCTTGGACTTCAAGAGGTTCAACTGCATGGGAGGTATCATATTCTGATTAAAAACAAAACTAGTAAATTCTGATGAAGCAGCTTAAAAAAACATGTCCAGTGATAAGATTCCAGTCCATCTAAAACCTAAATGCCAATGATGTTTGGTTGTTATGGTGCATGTTATGTTGCTATTACTTCATATAAGAGAATGCAACTGTAGGGGAGCAGTGAGTTTTCAGAGAGCAATTTTACTTGATCATTGGCTTGCTACATCATGTAAATGATGCAGGCACCAGAAATCTGCAGTTATGTTGCAGATTGATCAAAGTAAAAAATAAATGAACTCCAAATGGGTTTTATAAAACCACATCAGAAATGAGCTCTGCATCAGTCTCCTCAAGATCACCTAGTTTAGACAAGCATGTATACCAAAGAATAGCCAGCAATCTAGGATTTCATTGTTTTGCTAATCTCAGATTCGAATACAGAATTGCAGATGGACAAGTGAATAGATAACAAAACCTTTGCCAGGTTCAGTTTCTTTTCCATCTGCTTCCAGCCAGTCAAGCGGAAACCAGGATTCTTGCATCAAAGACCATTACCTACCACCAAGTAAGATTGAATATGGAGCAATAACAACATTATCCTTTTCGGGCAAATCACAATTTCATTAACAAAGGAATTGAGAGTCCAAAAGGCAAATCACAATTTCATTAACAAAGAAATTGAGTGTCCAACCATCTTTCATACATGGAACAATGCAAGGATGAACCACTAGGGACAATTGACAATCTGAATTAGTTGACAAATTCCTGTTCAAGATGAACTTTACAACAAGCAACAACGCAGCTGAATCAACACTGGAATAAATACAAGGACTCTAATGGGATGCTACCAGTTCTCCTTGACAATCTTTAACTTCTCAAATATAAACTTCCCTTCCTTGTACTTCTGAGATGCCTCATAAGCTCTTTCATACTTCCAGCCCAGCACCTCTTGACAATCGGCACAAGATATATCAGCAACAGTGTGGAGACCAGTCGTGAGATTCCTGTCCTCTTTAGGTCCCACGACAATGTTCATCGCATGAGAGAACAGAAAGGCTCGACCATGTCTTCCCTGTGAACAAAATTATGAAGAAGATATTGAACAGAATTCTTGTCACTGCTTCCTATCATAATATACTATATAATTCCATTGTATAGCGGGGGAAAAAAACGGAATTACTTGATAAAAAAACTAGCAATCAGAGATTGAACTGAATACAACAATCTTATGGACATAGATGCAGGTATCATTTTTAGGGTTTCACATTATTGAAGAAAAAAGACACTTCATCAGAGACTCGCTTATATAGTAACTTGCTGATATAAGGGTCAGTTATCACCTGATTTTCTACATAGATTGCCATCAATGGATGAGAGAAATGCTATGAACAGGATAATCCAAATCATTTCTCTCACTGATAAAATGAAACCATGTCGATCTAAAGATCATTGCACAGAAAATCTATAAAACACAAAGAGCATGGCTATCAAATACAATGATCAGCAAGACCAAGTCAAGACATAAGGACAAGGAACAGCCAATTATCATAAAAAAGCAGCTAGAAGAAAATATGAAGCAACAATTTTATCAAAGATTCAAGTGATTCACCTGAAAAGCCTTAGAAATTACATCATCATGAAGTGAAACATGGTTTCGACAATTACAACAGCTGTACAACCTTGGACCCACCAATTCCGCCATTAATCAACAATTTCAAGGTTTAAACACCTTACTGATCACCAACAAAACACAAACACGAACACAGGAAACAAGAAACAAATAAATCCAAGATTGATCACTCACACGGCAAGAAAATCCAAGAGGAGATGATGATCAAGCAAAACTGTAGTCTTTACTCCTTTGTGATCAAAACAAGGCTAAAAAGATAAGTAAAAGACCGTAAAGCACAAGTTCCTTTACCTACAACAAATTCAATGATGGCCCAAAAGTCTGAAACAGGAAGCCAGAAACAACGTTAGCTTACTAGTTTATACCAAACTCTAAAGTTGAGTGTAGATTCCAAGTACGGTTATATTACATTTTTTAGAGAGAAAAAAATGTGGGGTTGATAAGGACAATGATTATTGATTGGCTTGAAATAGTAAACCATGAGAACATCAAAGATACCAAATTAATATTACCAAAAACACAGCTGTAGTTAAAAAAGAAATACACAAAGGCGAAGGTAGTTTTTTAAGCACGCAAGGCAAAAGTAGAAACTTCGGACACAAATCTTTTTTTTTTTATTTATATGGGGTGTTCGGGCTAGCTTGCGCGCACCATGACTAATCCCCATAGTCCACTGAATACCCTGCAAACCCAGTAGACATATAAGGCACCGCGGAGGTGACAGACGTGCACAGCAGGGCTCGAACCCAGATACAGTGGAAGGAAACAAGCTCTTTCCACTGCTAGGCCAAGTCCTGGTTAGATTCCAAGTACAGTTATACCTAACTCAAGATGTAGGTTATGTTCTTTGGTTGTGTATAGTATTTAGTGTGTCTTTGTTATTGTGCAGTAAGGCAAAGGCAAAGGTATTTTTTATTAAAAATAAATTAAAAAAACATTTTTAAAAAACGTACAAAACGAGCACGAGCCAAAACATGGTGGAGTTAGTTATCTGAGACGAGAACGCGCTGAAATTAGCGCGTGGAGAGCGGATTTATTGAGAGGATTCAATTGCTTTCGCTGTCGTTTGTAACTTTGTTGGCGCTTAGGAAGCTCCGTGCTTGAGACGTCACAAAGCGCGTGTGAATAGTACGCACACCTGAAATGACCTTATTGTTATTGTTATTTAAGAGTATTTGCAGCAGTGCCATATTGACTATGAAAGTCAGCGAGGAATATCCTGTATTATCGGAAACTCATACAGTTATTATTACTAATCATTATAATTTGACAATAAGAATATATATATATATATATATATATTTATTTATTTCTTAACCATTTAAATCAAGTCCATTGTGGATTGGGTTTTAACCATGTTATTTCTTATATAAATAAATAAATAAATTTTAAATGAATTGATAAGACGAGAAACAAATCCATTTATTATTATTTAAAAAAAAAACAAATCCCTTTCAATTTCTGGGATGGCAAACTTGTCACTGTCAGGAAGTAAGATTAAGAACATGCTGTGGGCAGAAATTGCTGGAATTGATTTGCTGATAACTACCACATCCGAGAAAATAAGAAACAAACCCAACATTAGTGCTCCCGAGTCGGGTCATATGTCAAATTTCTCTCTAATTTTAGATTATTTTTTTTAATAATAAATATTTGGGTCATTTACACATACAATTGATTAATTTTAGAATCCACTAAACATCCTTGAACTCAATAAATAAGTAAAATACTATAAAGATTATATGCATGTATTTAAAAAGTCAAACTCAAATGATAGAAAAAAAAACAAATTCCTTTTAAAATCACTAACTTACAACCTCGAGTTCTCTAATCTTAGATTTTTTTTAAATTAATGTGGGTGTCCGGACCAGTTTGCGCGCACCACAACTAATCTCATGAGCCCTGAAGTTAACGATCATGTAACCCTCCAGTGGCCATCATATGAGCAATCAAGAAGTGCCTTACCTGCTCACTGGGCTTGCAGGATGTTCAGTGGGTCGTGGGGATTAGTCGTGGTGCGCGTAAGCTGGCCCGGACACCCCA
>NW_011499968.1:13655-70270 GCF_000495115.2 Populus euphratica
TCTCCCGCACCCACCCGCCGCCCGCCGCCGCAGTCTGTGTCTACTCTCACCGGAAAACGCCCTCGCATCGATTACGGTACCACTTCAAAATTAGTACTCATTTCTTTTCAATCTATAGCAAAGTTTCCATCTTTTCCCGCTTCTATGCACAAGTTAATCAGGGTTTTCTTTTAACATTTTGTGGCATGTCCTGCTTGATTTACGTGCTTGATAGCTTGCTTAATCACGGGTTTTTGGTAATGGGGCGGAAGGCTTTGTGTTAATTGTTTTTGAAAGGAAAAGGCAGCTGAAAGGGTTGATCTTTTAACTAATTTTGCTGTTGATTTTTAAAGGAATTTTATCATATTGATGCGTTATAATATAGGAATTAATGTTCTTGGAGAGTTTATTATCTTTGTCTTTATATTTAAGAAAAAGAAATCTTTTTTTTTTTCCTGATATAATGTTTTTGGTTTTGCCATTTCCTTTGTATTTTAACTGGAGCTTTTTAAAGTCTCAATTTTGGTGGATATTTCTTTTCGGCCTATTCTGTGAAGCCTTGGTTATTTCAGCATGTTGATTATCTGTGATGTAGCAGTCTGCTGTTCTTGTTAATATCTGTGTGTTATTGATCTAGATCAGTTTTTGACATTCTGTTGAAAGATTTATGTATTAGTGCTATTTCCATGCTTTAGGAATGATGTGCAGCAGTAGGATGTTCCTCCTTTCAACTTATTCAGATGGTTTATTTATGTTGAAATACATGCTTGATCTTGCAGATATCCCAAGCGGCCGTGACCTATCCAGTTATTATTCCCGTGATGATGATAGAGGAGCTCTTCATGTAATCAGAGATTCAGACTCCATCGGAGCATCTTATGACCGTTACTTGCGTAGTGGGGTACTTGGTTATTCCTTATCTCTTTGTTACCACGGAAAGTAATAATATCTGAAATTTTAGTTACGATAGCCTATCTTGAATGTCTAGCTACGCTGCTTTTATACAGGCACAGAAGAATGTCATAAAAAGAAAAAACCAACTCGTAATACCAAAACAAAGTTAATATCTCAATTTGATAAGAAAAGTGTCTAAAATAATTATGTTCAAAATCTTCTTAAATTATATGTTAGCGGCCAAAAGCCTTTGACAATGGTTAATTTGATTTATTTTTTAACCTCAAGTCTACCTCTGTCACTCGCTTCATGATTAAAAGTTATCTGAGTAATTGAATGAATGTTTCAGACAGTTTCATCATATGGTGGGGGACAGTCTGCTAGAGCAATGAGCGGGGTGCCTAGTCATCCTGTTGATGACACACGCATGGTGAGCATGGGGCCCATGGACCCTGGGGCTAGTGTAAAAGACAGGTCATTGCGCATGGGAAGTGGAAGATCTGAGGTTTCCCTTCCTCCTGATGCTAGCAGCACACTGTTTGTGGAGGGCTTACCTTCTGACTGTACACGACGGGAAGTTTCCCGTATCCTTCCATTGTTTTCCATACGTAATCATAGTTTTACTTGGACTTTTTCCCTTCTAGTATTGCTCTGTGGCCTTCCACATGTAATTCCAGTACTCTTGGACCTTTTCTCTTCTTCTTTTGTTCCTTCACTTGGGGTTAACAGATATCTTTCGCCCTTTTGTTTGCTACAAAGAAGTGAGACTTGTAAGCAAGGAATCAAGACATGTGAGTCTTCAAGATATTGTTATTATTATGATTTACATCATCCTTTACATTATTTTAGTATGTGCTGAATCAATATTTAGAACATTAATGGATTCACTGGTTGCTAAAATGTGCAGCCTGGGGGAGATCCACTAGTACTCTGTTTTGTTGACTTTTTGAGTCCCGCACATGCTGCCACTGCCATGGATGCATTACAAGGTGAACTTAACATGCTCTACATTGTTTCCCCTTTAGGGAGTTTTAGTCTCATGTATCAGTTTGCAGGCCCATTGTATCTGTTACTATCTAATGTTTCCTTTTCGATGCTAGTTTTTAACTCTTTATATAATTGCACCGATGCCTTTTGCACTTCCTTTTAGTTTCTTTTGTGGGTTGGGGTGGGTTCACAGCTGTGTGGCATTCAAGATTTTTTTAGTGATGAGCCAGCTTTGGAATAGTTGAGTGGTGGTAAGTGGATTAGCGAGGCGTGTTCTTGAAAGTTTGGGCAGTTGATTGATCATATTGATGGATTGATCAAATCATCATGACATTTTTGACACTTATACTGCAAGGACCGCTTTAAACCTACTCGAGTTATCATCAACTATTGATGGATTTCAAGCCAAACTGGTTGAATAGGTTAGCTAAACTGCTTTAGTCCTATATGATTGCCTATATGATTACCCATATGACTAACTGTATTTTGTGTGATCCAATGATGATGCTGTCAGTATCTCATGTCAAGTTTAGCCTTGTGTTTTCTCATCTCAGCATTCTATGCTATGCACAGGCTAGCTAACATGAGAGAATACGCGATTCCCAGTTTCAATCCCCGTACCGTGTCAATCAGATAGCCTGTCTTCGCCCATTCCTCATTTGCATTTTTGTCTGTCAGGATTTGTATGGTGTTTTCGCATTTTTCGACTTGGGTGTGTTCAACAGTGATGATGAACGTTTGGTATATTCTGCGCTTATATACTTGAGATAAATGACTGCAACGCCTTTTATGAGCTATCTATTGATCCCCTAATTCGTCGTTCAAAGCGCGGTTAGTCGTGCAACGTGAAACAGTCGAGCTCGATTTTGCAGGTTATAGATTTGACGAGCATGACCGCGATTCGTTCCATTTAAGATTGCAATTTGCTCGCTATCCTGGTGCAAGGTCAGGTGGCGGGCATCGTGGCAAGCGTTGAATAGTGTGTTCTGGCAGGTGATTTATGCTTTCTTTCTTATCCGCCCGACCTCTTATTATTCATGGCCGTTAGGTGCTCTGTAAGAAAACTTTATTGTGAAATGATCAATCGGGCTAAACCATGGAAACGACAATTTTCTGTAGGATTTGCGAACTGGGGAATGTAATGGGGGATGATACCTCAGCTTTGCAGTTTCAGGAATTACATGAATATCTGAATCAGCACCTTTAGTAGGATACACGTGATCACGTGCTTTTTGATAATTATTCTGCAATTGTTAGCGACTCGGATAAAGCGTGCTTTGTGTTAAAAAATGCGGGTTTTGTTTGTTTTGAATTACTTAAGGTTGTTCCCCTACGCATATTGGAGGATACCAATGAATTTATTTCTAGCTGATCTAATGTAGTCTATCTGTGTTTGCCTATGGATTGGGTTTATGATTGTGTGTACCAATGAAGACTTATAGTTATTTGCGCTCACCTATGTTTTGGGATTAGGAACAAATGATTACATGCATGCGCGCAGAAATACAGATGCATAAGAACATGGGCACTCACATTGATTAAATATCTGCATTCATGCACATGCACATGCACCCGCATCACATTTCATAGGCACACTGTTTATTTATTTACTGCTTGCTTAAGTTTTTGAAAAAAGAAATGGATGGTCTGTCTAGGAAATAAAAGAAATTGTTTCTTGTTGGTCTTTTTTAATGTTTTCATCATCTGAAGTAACTGTCATGCATGTTGGATACTCTGCCTGGAATATATTTTCTCGATTCATCAAGCTATTCCCTGAAAGTTTTCCCCAGGTTGCTGGGTTAGAGTATAATTTTTACTGTACTATTAAATCCGAGTTTCTGGTCCGTGGTTGAGAAATTTGAGAGTCCATGAGTGTCTTTCAGTGGGTTCATACATAGAATGTTAAGATTGCTTATGCGAGCCAACTTTTATTCGCTGCCTGCCAAGAGCATAACGAAGTCCAGTCACAAGCTTTCACTATGAGAATTGGAGTTTACATATTGTGAATTTTTGGACATGGAAGCATTCTGGTCTCTTTTTGTCGAAGCAATTTTACCATTATCAGGCTCCTCTAGCAGGCTTGATCGGTAGCAATTTTCTAGCTAATATACCTTTTGCTAGCAGGCTTGATAGGTGTTTATTAGGCTGGCTTGGAAGCAGGTTAGCTGCTTGGCTGCTTCACTTTAAAAATGGCAATCCTAGTGCGGGCTACCACGATCCCTGCTTGTATATTCAGGTCGTTGAGTTGATTGTATATCTGGTTCAGGATTCACTTTGTTTCATCCCAAACACTGTTAGATATACGTTGCATTGAGGATGATCATTGAAACCTTTCTCCATCATTGGTACATAGCAATCTACGAGGGCTGTAATTGCCTGTTACGTATCAGCTGAAAAAATCTGCCATCAAACTAGAGGTAACTGTGTTCCATGCATCTATACACAAGGATCTAGATTGAGGATCTTCTATAATAAGAAGTTCATTCACCTCTACTGACTACGGTATTGACCCATTGGTTTTTGTGGCAATGCTGTTTCAGAGACACCATAGACAAAAAGGCTGCCCGGATCAAGAACATTTTGTACATATTTCTCATACCTTTTCAAATCGTAAGCAATATCTCATGTAGGAGGTACACTACTGTTTCAAGAATGGGCTAAATATATGTGAACATATGGACAAGATCAAGAAAATGTGTCTTTGGAGACGTAGGCATCATATTCTTTCGGTCCATTTTGTTCTGTTTAGATGGTAGGAACAATGATGAGCTTCAATCCAAGGCAGTGAGTTTCTGACTGTAGTTTAGATCGGAATGAAGGATCGTTGCCTGACCTTTAAGCTAACCTTTCTATCCCTCATGTTAATTCCTTTACTATCAGGTAGCATTTGGCTCAGTTTATTGATGCAACTACTTTTAGCATTACATTTGTTCAAATGCAGATTTGAATGAACAAGTTTGGTGCGATTCTTTTGGTCTATGTCTGTAAGACTTCGGTGTCTTTTTTCAAACCAAACGCCTTCCCAAGGTTTTTGTTGGTTGTCAGGAGTTTTGCGTTCGATCTCAAAGTGATGGAAATTTCTGTGCCTGGACTGTCCCAGAAAACATAAAAAAGATTGGAGCAAATGATATTAAACATGAGAGAACATTCAATTCTCAATTTTTATTTAGAAGAGAGTAGCCATGCATGATGGCGTTACATCCATCTTCCTAATTCTTCTCTTCTATGGTGGTGAAACCATGAGTTGTCGCGCCGTCGATGATGGCTTTTTTTAGCCGCACCGGCTATCGCAGTCGATGATTATTCACGCAAGTTATTAGAGGTTTTGGGTTATCAGCAGTTGCACAACCCGCCAAACAATCCATACAATCCAAGCCATCATCAATTGCTTGGCTTGAAAATATCAGCACCACCATTGATACAACAGCCAAAGCACCACTCAAGACAGCTTTGGACTCCATCACCTTTTGTTCTGGAAATTTCTTTAGCATGCTAGATAATAGCTTCTTATTTAACATAAAATGAGAGTCAATAGAAATTGAAAATCAATTTCGGTTTCTCTCTACCATTAAATTCTAGTTGCTCTCTCTCACCTCTCTCAAATTAAAGCTCAAAAAATAAAAAAAATAAAGATTCGGATCGAAATGATTTTGCCATTAAATTTCAAAAACTAAAAGGACTCAATATTTATAAAATACGAGAATTATAATAAACATCTTGTCTAAATTTTTCGAAAGCCATCCATTCCTCCATCCATTCCTTCTGTTTTTTTACTTTGATTTCTTGTCTTTAAATCTCATAATTCCTCAATAAATTGGTTTCTAATATGGTTCAATAAGGGTTAGTATTTTTTTAAAAGAAAAGAAAAGAAAGAGGCATTATGAACAGTTTATCCATGATATCATGTAAGAGAATCCATGGTATATTTTACACAGCGGATTCTTCACGCATTTTTAGTTAATTCTTTTCAAGACAACTTTAGAATCAGGAACAAAAGGGCTAGCAAGCTCTTGGCATTGGATTTCACTTGTAATTCTTCAGCTATAAAATTGAGGCAACTCTACTCCTCGACTGGAGCACACAAGGATCTCTTCAGGAACAGGTGCTGCAGAAAATTACAAAGAAAAGATTACAAAGAATTGGCAAGAAGCAAAAGACCACACACCAAAAAACAGAAAGAGGAAACTCACCACCGCCCCCCTCAAAAAAAAAGAAAAAGAAAAAAAGTGACCTGCTGTCAATTTACACGTAACATCAGTTTCTACAAGTACAGGCCTTCGGACCCTGCAATAGGCCATCAAAGCTCCCACACAAGAACTCGTTGGTCTTTCAAACTGGTGGTCTGCGCTGTTAGGCACAGCTAGCTAACAGTGCCTCTGACAGTGATAAAGATTGTTTTTTTTTTTTTAAAGTGTTTTACGTATAAAATCATATTAAAATTATATTTTTTTTTATTAGAATGTTAAAATAATTTTAAAATATAAAAAATTTAAGTAAAAAAATTAATTTTTTTGAAAAATATAATTGGATTGCTCTACCGAGGCCAAAATGGGAAGATAGAGTAAAAATGTTGATTGGAAAACAAAATACTCCACCTTTTGTCGATTCCACAGATAAATCAGCTTTAAGTGGAGCATTAATTATACTGAAAGGTTTTCAAAAATTTATATGCTATATGCTTCTTTGGACAATATAATTTTATACCAGCTTGAAGAAAATTCCATGTGAGCTGAATTTTATGGAAAATCTTAGAATAATTTTAAAATAATTATCAATATTTATTTTACATATTCATTTTGCACAAAAAGATAGATAAAAAGATGAAAAATTAAACAATATCCACAAAAATAATAAAAATATCTCCATGATTTTCATTTTTTTTTAAATATTCTTTCTCATGTTTCTTTCTGTCTCTCTCTCTCTCTTTTGGTAACTCTCTCATCTCTCTCTCTCTCTCTCTCTCTTTTGGTAACTCTCTTCATTGAAGATTGATACTTACTCTTTAAGTATTTTAACCATGAATTAACAGGCTTCTCGTCTAGTGATAGCCAGCTAGTTACACTTGCAAAAGATCACGAATTCGAAGGTAAAATAATCGTTATTTTTTGTATTGGAGGCTTATTCAATTCACTGTGATCATACAAACTATAATTTATCATTGTTATTTATAAAGCCCTGCCTAAGAAAAAAAAATCCATGAAAGTGGGAGATGAATATTATAGGGAAATCAATAACCTTATTGAAAACAATTATTAATTATATGTATGCTTTAATTACGAAGTGATTCTTTTGAAAAACGTCCAAGAGCTTTGGAATTTCCTTCCTTCTCGAAAGCAATTATTATATGCTTTACAAAGTGATTCCTTAACAAAAACTTCGTCCCAGCTTTGAAATTCCCTTCCTTCCCAAAAGCGAAAAGTATCATTTCATAAAACCTAGCTAATCGGAAGATACTTAAAGGTTGATCCTCTAAAACAAAGAATGAATTAGTTCTTGGAGTTGATTCTTGACAGTTAGCAGCACAAAGTATGGATTAATGCACACTGAGCCAATTGCCAAAGATTTTATAATAGTTTTCTACTTTATAATTAGCGGCGAAAAGCTTAACTATTGCCATTCCTCACACTCCTAACGTTTTGTTTTATTGCATGCATAGATAATATTGGCCTGATCTAAATATTTAATAATATCATGCATATATGGCTTGTGTAAAAATTATAGAAAACAAAAACTATAACATATTTTTTATAAATTTATTAATTCAAGAAATATTCTTGTTACTTTAAATTATACAAGGAAACGGGAGGATTGGATGGTTTCAAAGTGAGAATCGATGTCCAACAATGGTGAAGTCAATTTGAGGAATTCGATAGAATTGCGTGGATATGTTTGTATTACATGAAATTCATATAAAAACTATGCATGCTTTCTCCGAGATGGTGAAGTCCAACAATGGTGAAGTCACTTTGAGGAATTCGATATAGAATTGGGTGGATATGATTGTATTACATGAAATTCATATAAAAACCATGTATGCTTTCTCCGAGATGGTGAAGTCCAACAATGGTGAAGTCAATTTGAGGAATTCGATAGAATTGGGTGGATATGTTTTTATTACATGAAATTCATATAAAAAATATATATGCTTTCTCCGAGATGGTGAAGTCCAACAATGGTGAAGTCAAGATGCATGATAACAATTGCGAACAATGTTGATCAAATTGGATGACAATGAACTGGAGCATGGTAATTAAAAAAGAAATCTATTGAAGTTCTTATTAATTTATTTATGTCCCACTTAATCTAAATTATTGAACTGATGAAGACTAATAATAAGAATTAGAAAATGACCGGTGAATCTTTTTCAAGGACATGAGAGGATGTAATCCTGCTCATCAAATTACCTTTATCTTCCGAGAATTGAACATGAAAGAGAGCTCGACAAAACCCGATTATACGGAATGGGAGCTTACCTCAATTTGTTGACAATTTGGCCCACAATAGTATGCTCTAAATCGATTATGTTGCTAACTTACAGGATACAGCTTACCTAATACAAGAAAAGAGGCGTTTAATTATAGAGGCTTGTCTTTAAAAGGGTGAAATCATTCCTTATTTTTTGGGTTTGATTCATACTTAAGTTTTTTAAGGTCGTCCCCATTGACTTTGGCACTAAAAATGTCGTGGAACTAGCACATGGAGTATTTAGAATTTCGTGTACGAATAAGAGTAGCTACAATATTTTGAGTTTAGAATCTACTCAAAAGATTTGAGCCCTCTTCGGAATTACAATATATATATATATATATATATAGAGAAAGATAGAGAGGTGTATAACAGTAGCTAGAGATGACTCATAACAGTTGATTAGCTACCACGAGGAACAAACTATATATCCATTGAGTGGACGTTGTTGAGGTTAACTTCCTACCAACCGACCTTGTAGAGCTAATCAAAAGCAAAAAAGGCTGGTTTTACTTCTCAAGAAATTAATGTAAAGAGAGGACAATATCCAATAAGACTGGTTGCTTTGATTTCTATGTTTGTTGTTGGTGGTCGACAGAACCAATTTCATCACCAGTTGCACGATGTGCTCCTGCCAAATTAATTTACATGAACTATGAAGTGCAATTATTAGATCATAAAAGGTAAAAAATGGAAAGTAAAGAAAACCTCAAACTAATTAGTAAGTTGAAAGACTCCATGATTAGATAACATATTTCAAAGACACTATCCCCCCCCCCCTCTCTCTCTGTATATATATTATTTAAGATTAATTTGTTATATTTTCAAATTATTTTAAAATGTTAATATTAAAAATAAATTTAAAAAAATAACCAATGCTATAATTCTAAACGCCATTTTAGTTTCACATCAAAATACTATCTAGCTAGCTAAAGAATAAACATATAAAGAGGATGAAATAGATTAAAAGAAAAAACCATGGTGTCGAAGAACAAGCTAGTTGGTTTATGCATAGCCATGGAAGTAATGAAAACTTTCAAAGCTTTCCATGGACACTGGTCATGTATCAAATAACGTCTTGTCTTCATTAAAATTCGTTGAAATCGTGGCTACATGGAAATTTTGCCAAACTCTCTCCTTGTAATTATCAACTACCTCTTATGACGGCAAGCCATCGAGACCAGATAGCATTATTAGTCATAAAGTCAATCCCCAGTTGTATATGCACTCTCATAATTGAAGATATCATCGTCTGTGATGTGTTTGGTATATTAAACAGAGACAAGACAAAACAAATCATCATCAAGTGTTCGATGCATTTATATATATATATTAGACATGTCACGAGTTGTTGTGAAGTGCATGTTTGGTGCGCATATGGTTTACGAGTAGGGGTTTAATTGCAAAAACTTCTCTGTTTCAGAGACTAGTAAACTACATATTCCATAGAATAAGATGACCAAAAGCTCTCAAATCAAAACAAAACATAAAAACTAACATAAATTGTTGAGAGATTTCATTTACTCTTGTTCAGTGCACCAAGGAAACACAGGATTGTCCAGCTCAGTTAAATTCAGTCCATTTCCATGTCCTGTCCAGTACTGTACCAGACGATGCCTGTATATGTATGATATGCTGACGAAGACGATGATGGATGCGTGATGGATCAAATAGAATTACAAATTTGGCCTTAGCTTACCAGGCAGTGGGGACCCATGCATCACCCATCAATCATGGGAGACGGTCACCTTTCTTGGCCTTTCACCACGGAAGGAAGCAGCAGTGTGTTCACTTGGAAGAGAATACGATGCTTTGCTTTCCGTGTGCTCCTTGTAATTACCCTGTTCTTAGTTTCCTGAGAACAATTACTCCTGCTCTACGTACAAAAGTTGCCATATTTAGTGCCGGTTTATATTCTGTAGCTTTTGCTTTATTAAAGCAGTTTTTAAACTGATTTTTACTTGTGAAAAAAATTAATTTATATTATTTTTAGATATATTTTTTTATAATTTTAATATGTTTTGCAAAAAATAAAAAATAAAAAAATATATTATTTTAATATATTTGTAATTAAAAAACACCCTTAAAAAATTATCTTAGTATTATTAAGTGATATTTGTTTTTGTAATGGCACAATACTTTTGAAAAAAATAATTTTTTTAACTCAAATAATTTTTTTGTATTAATATTAAAAATAAATTTTAAAAATTAAAAAATATATATTATTTTAATATATTTTCAAATAAAACATACTTTAAAAGCCAACCATTATTACACTTTCCACCACATTCTAAAGTTGCAACACTTAGAGCCACTACCTATTTAAAGTTATTCAAAACTCAAATATGTCACAGACTATTGGGCATTTTGCGTGTTGATGTGGGTAACTTTTATAAAATTTATTTTAATATTTTGACTAAAACTAGAACTCTAGATCAACAAAAACAGCAGGTGAGGTTCTGGCTTAGTGGTGGGAGGAGCTTGTTCTCTATCTCCGCACCTGGGTTCGAATCTCACCATGCACGCCTGTCACCCCCGCGGTGCCTTACCTGCTCACTGGGCTTGCAGGATGTTCAGTAGGCCGTGGGGATTAGTCGTGGTGCGCGTAAGCTGGCCCGGACACCCCACGTAAATCAAAAAAAAAAAAAATCGATCAAACAATATGAATTGTGAGAATTTTTTGTTTTTAATTTTTTTATTTAAAATATGTGTGTATTTTAAGTTTTGAGGTTATATACATGTTATAAATTATTATTATTTTTTAAAATAAAAAATAAAGCATGCAATCAAATATTTATATGACCTATAAGTGTAATTAACAGAAGAAAGCAAAAATTGACAACGAATTTAATTCTAATTGGACTAATGATTGAAAAAACCCCATTAATTATTCTGCACTTTATATACATGTGTGTGTTTGTTGTTTTCCATTGAAGTATTCTTATCTTTAATTTTCAATATCCAAAATCTAATTAATTATAAATTTACATGTGAAAATGGAAAGATCAAGTGATAAATTATTTTATGTGCCTAAGCAACTTTAAAAGAATAAGTAATCACACTTGATTTTAACCGATGTTAAAGAATCATGATTAATTCTAAAGTGAGATATAATAATAAGGTAAAAATCAGTGTAAACTAAAAGATGAAAAATCATTAGCTATTAAATTAAAAGTCAGAAAAAAGTTTTTTATTCTTATTTATTATTCACTATTTAGTTCTCTCCGAGTCAAAGAAATATTTCTCGGGGAACCGCCCTAGCAACAAAAGCCACCACCCCTCCTTCCACCCTTTGATCTCTCTCTCCTTCTATTTTTGTGCGAGCTTTACCTTTCAAGATTCTGGAAGTATTTGATTTACAGGAATAAGGCCCCATCACTAAATTAAATATACTGCATTAATGTCCTAGGACAAGACTTTAGCACCCCCTATCAGTTGTAATTAAATCATCAAGAATGTGATTATAAATTAAAAAATAATAGAAAAAAAGGTACAAGGCATGAGTAGAGCTTAGAGTAACAAAGTTAAATATCATATTCAAGTTATTTTATATATCAATTAAGATTATGTGTTTTCTGAATAATTTTAAAGTCATATATATTTAAAAGAATTGACCTGTTTATTTTTTAATTTTAAATCTTGAGATCATATATTTAAAAGAATTTTCTTAATTTTCTTTTAAATACACGTAGCTACTACCGGGATTGCACTTTTATAATTGTTGGAAAAGGGACTTGTTTGTAATTGAAATACTTACAATTAACCTAAAAAAAACCTCTATTTCTTTCTTTCTTCTTTTTTTCCTTTTTTTAATAGAAAACTATATAAAAAAAATTCATATATCTTGGAAAAGGGTTTCTTTGTAAATACACATAGTCATAGCAACATCTTTAATATATACTTCCATGTTATGTTGGTGCTTAGTTCCTCAGCAAACGTGTATCGAATTTCGAACCTTCCTTTACATTCACTTTTGCTGAAGCTTCTCCTCCTCTCCCTTTCTTTCCTTTCCTTTTTCTTTCTTCTCCCTTCTTTAGCTAGCCTTGGTGCTGGTTCATGGATATTGCACCCTTGTGGGCTCTTGGGGGTGATTTCTTTCGTCTATTAACTGCATGGCAACACCAAAAACACGATCAACTACAATCAGTGATCATCAAACCTGCACAAAAGCACACCATTTCCTTTCATTACTTGCACTTCTTTTCATTTTTATTTTACTCACTACCTCCACCAAACCCATAAACCCAACAAATATGGCGGCATCGATTTCCATCAAAAGGCTTCTATTAGAATCCTCAGACCCAGCCTCTACTACCATGAACTTGCATCCGAAACAAACGGCACATACTTCTTCTTCTTCTTCCACCTCATCATCAAAATCTATGCGTACCAAGTTTGGAGCTGCTGCTCATGAAGTTCCTAGCGGTCCAAACCCTATTTCAAACAGGTAAATAAGTTGATATATCAATGATCATGCATGATGAAGCACAGAAAACTCGTACTGCCCTTGAGAGCCGGTTGTTGAAGATGATAGCTAGAGGGTTGTAACGGTGAAGTTAATTACGAGTTTGTCATCCTTGTTGTTATTGTTTTAGTGCACCATTAAGACTGCTTGTCGTCTGTGAGAGGGTTGTCACCTTCTTGTTTTGTCATCATCCTCAGCCTTACTTTTTTCTTTCTTTCTGTTTTCGTGCTTGTTTTAATGGGGGAATTAAGGGGTTCTTGTTTCTCTTGCTAGAAATTAATGTATAGCAAGAGAGATATATAATTAATATAATTATATATTTTGGTATATGTATGTTCCCATCTCTATATATTTGATCCATATACATATATCATGATGCGGTGGTGATGGTGTTAACGCCCAGTCTTGAGAAATTAGCATGCAGTGAGTCCCGTTTATTTTGAATACAATTCTTAAAGGTTCTCGAGATGATATATCATCCTGGAGATCTCTTTATTAGGTTGAAAAGGGGTGTCATTGATAATATTAAATAAATTTCAGCCGAGTTGTCTGTTCATATGTTTCTCATAGCTAGTACAGGTGTACTTTAATTTTCTTTCAATTATGTTCGCTACTAAAAGGTTCCCAGATCTTCAATAGCATAGAGAAATGGAAACAATAATGTTTTGGTTATGCTCACATGTGTCTGTTGACCAGTACAGTGTGTTGATCATCGAAAATTTGTCGTAGAAAAAAAGAAATAATTATGATAAAAAGAAGATCTAGCTAGGTTGCAAGCTAGCTAGCATGGGAATATAACTGTTGCAGGGATTTCCAATTTCAACATCTTGGGTTTTCATCAGACCAGGCGATGAAAGGCAGATAATTAAGAAAGGAATCTGTGGGTACAGTTGTGTCAGAAGTTTTGCACAGTGAGGGACATGGCCATTTTGTTTAGCTTTCTAAGTGATTGATCTTCCGCTTTCATTGTGGACTTGAGCTACTGTCTTGTAAAACACACCATCCAAAAAAGCTGAGATGAGATGCCAAATCAACATCTAAAACGTCATGAGAGGGACAGAGCAAGGTAGCCCATGATTTGATAATGATAACAGTATCATTTGTTATTGAGTTCAATAATTAAGGTAATTGCCACCAATGATATGCTTTATGATGGTTTTCCTGAGTGAGGGAGGGAAATGAAGCTTTCCTTACTACTATTAATACAATTTTTTTATATAAAAAAATGGTTACTATGTAGTATTAACATTATATATACGAATGTAACTTGTCAAAATGGGATAATATGCATATTATATATAATAGTAGGTAAACAAAACTAAAATATAAATATTATGGGACGGGTCAAAATTTTAAAAACTATATTAACTCGATTCAATTTATGTATTTTATATTTTTTTATTTTTATTTTTTCTAATTTATAAATTCAATATTTATTTTTATTTTATTAAAAAATATTTCAGCTTTAAATTTTTTATTAATGAACTTCATATTAATTTTTCTTAACACTAACAAAAAAAAATAACTTGTCTCTTTGATGGAGTGAAGAGAAAGATAACTAAAATTGAATAGTTGTGCAAGGTATAAAAATTAGAATCATCACTAGAGACGCCATGATATCTACAATCCACATAGTAGGCCTGTCTCGGAATACAAATTCATAAAAATTAATAATACAAGTCTAACCCATCAATATTCACAAAAAAATTAGTACAATCTCATATATCCATCCCACTTGGGTCCTAAAAAAATTGAATGAGTTAGATTATTTATAATTTTTAAAATATTAAAAATTAAATTAGATATAATTAGAAGCTCAAATCCAAGTACTCAACTAAACATCCATAAACAACTCTGCCATACTCAACTAAACATCCATAAACAACTCTACCAATAATGGATATTATATCAATTATGATGCAGCTAATTGGTAGCGATAAGCTTCTATTCAGAAGGGCCATCTAAATAAAAGTTTGTAAAAATTTATTTATTTTTTTAAAATTATTTTTTTATATTTTAAAATTATTTTTGATGTGATTATATTAAAATTAAAATTTTAAAATTAAAAAAATATTATTTTAATATATTTCTGAGTAGATTATATTTTAAAAAACAACTAATACTGTCATTCTAAACCTCTAAACCTCTCCTGTAAGCTTTATTAATTCAAAAATATTTTCATGTTAAAGTGCAAACAGTAAACCATTTCCTTTTGACTTTTGTCAGATTATTTTATGTTATCCAAGTGGCTAAAGGTTTTAATTTCATCTTCAACCGGAAATTATGGCTGTAAAGGGACAAAACTTGCATTGTTGCAGCGTTTAAATGCCATACCTTTCTGTTTTTAATATTTGATTTTGACCAAATGTATGATCACTGAAACTTCCATTGATCTATATCTGTGGTTTTTTTTAAAAAAAAACTCAGGCCAGAGTTTGTTTTTTTTCTGCACTTTCTTACTGTCTGGACAAGAAGAGCGTAGCAACCCTCTATCCATTTTTCATATTCATAGGAATTGTTAGCAAATTCTTCTGGATGCTGTTGGAAAGATGATACTTAAAGAAGACGAAGCTCTTTAACTACCAAACCAACCCTTTAGTGTTAAACGATAAAATACACTGTCAAAATAAAAAATAAAAAATCTAAAAAGGTGAAAATAAAGGGTTATTCCATGTTTTATAATGTCCCTCAACTTTTTTTCTTTTTAGAACAAGAAGAGATCATTGCCATCAAGCAGATGGGAAAGGGAAGACAAGATGCATGGAACTTTAAACCCAAGCAGCAAAGTCATTCTCCCTGTACACTCCTTGGGCACCTAGGCCATCGATCTGAGCTTCATTTCATCGTTCACGTGAGACATGATTGATGAGGGTTATTGATTTGACCTGCTTTATAAAACAGCTGCTAATGCTATTTGACAGCACCATAGTGAAGATAAATTCCTAAAATTATATATAAAAAAAGAGATAAATTCGTAAACTTATGCATTCTATGAGTTTAGCTCTGAATAATGCATTAATTCTCTTAAGCGCTTTGGAGTTTATTGAGGTGCCTTTTAAGGAATTATAATATCCTTTTCTCTAATCTTGCAATGTCTTGAAATGAATATTTAATTTATAACAGAGTAAATAAGGAATAAAAAAACAATAATGTCTTGAAATGAATATTTAATATTTAATTTATTGGGGAGCGCTTTGTTTTTTTTATTGACTTCCATTAGTCACTTGAGACAGGAAAAAGTTAACGTGGTTGGGATGCATTGACACGTGGCAAAAATAGGCCCCACTAGTGATTATTCAAAGAATAAACAAGATAGAAGCCTTCGTTTATTACTTTATTACAGTATCCAACCTTCTTACTCTATCAATTAGGGCACCCAATTTTTATTTTTATTTTCTATTTAAAGGTTCCTCAATTACCTTAGACTGAAAAACACTAACGTCGTCTGGATCTACTGACAAATGGCAGCGTCTGACTGACACGTGATAAATATGGGTCCCACTATAAATATATATTAAAAAAGGAGAGAAAAGACACGTGATAAATATGGGTCCCACTATAAATATGTACTAATAAAAAAACATTCCGTTTGAATATTAATATATATGTAATATTAATATTTTTTATTTTTGAGAAAATTTTAATTGATGAAAAAAATTATTTAAAGAACTTATTTTAACGTTTTTTTTTTGACACATGACTTTTCTTCAATAAAAGAAGTATTTTGATCTTTCATTAGAGCTGAAATCAGGGAAGAAAAACTAAATTTTTTTTTTTAATTTTTGGCTGTTTTTTAGCTCTTCCATTTTAGATATCCATTAAAATAGAAGAGCTAAAAAATATATATTTTGATTTTCATTTGGTTTTCTCTCTCTCTCAATTGTAACTAAATTTTATACATTTTTTCTGAATAAATTAGTGGAACCCACCTTTTGCCATGTGTCTATTAGAGACAGAGTCACATGTAAATGGAGCCCAACCATGTCAGCATTTTCTTCTCTTAGTTGACTAGGGGAAATCAAATTAAAAAAATTTAAAAAAATAGATAGAGTAAAAGGTTGAACACTAAAGTAGAGAGATCCTTGAAATGAATATTTAATATTTAATTTACTGGGGTGCGCTTTGTTTTTTTTTTTTATTGACTTCCATTAGTCACTTGAGACAGGAAAAAGTTAACGTGGTTGGGATGCATTGACACGTGGAAAAAATAGGCCCCACTAGTGATTATTCAAAGAATAAACAAGATAGAAGCCTTCGTTTATTACTTTATTACAGTATCCAACCTTCTTGCTCTATCAATTAGAGCACCCAATTTTTATTTTTATTTTCTATTTAAAAGTTCCCTCAATTACCTTAGACTGAAAAACACTAACGTCGTCTGGATCTACTGACAAATGGCAGCGTCTAACTGACACGTGATAAATATGGGTCCCACTATAAATATATATTAAAAAAGGCGAGAAAAGACACGTGATAAATATGGGTCCCACTATAAATATGTACTAATAAAAAAACAGTGCGTTTTGAATATTAATATATATGTGATATTAATATTTTTTATTTTTAAGAAAATTTTAATTGATGAAAAAAATTATTTAAAAAAATTATTTTAACGTTTTAGTTTTTTTTTTTGATACATGACTTTTCTTCGATAAAAAAAGTATTTTGATCTTTTATTAGAGTTGAAATCAGGAAAGAAAAACTAAAATATTTTTTCTTTAATTTTTGACTGTTTTTTAGCTCTTCCATTTTAGATATCCATTAAAATAGAAGAGCTAAAAAATATATATTTTGATTTTCAATTGTTTTTCTCTCTCTCAATTTTAACTAAATTTTATACATTTTTTCTGAATAAATTAGTGGAACCCACCTTTTGCCATGTGTCTATTACAGACAGAGTCACATGTAAATGGAGTCCAACCATGTCAGCATTTTCTCCTCTTAGTTGACTAAGGGAAATCAAATAAAAAAATTAAAAAAATAGATAGAGTAAAAGACTGAACACTAAAGTAGAGAGACCTCACATATATCAGAGGATGATACTGGCCACGTCACCATTTTGTGATCTCCGAATAAATAAATTAGTTCGAAGTTTGGACACTGAAATAAATAGAATAAAAAATAAGACACTAAGACAGAACAATAGTCGAAGAGGAGACAGTATCACTAAACACTTGACTATATATGTACCAATAAAGAATTCCCCCGGCAATGAGGAGGTGTACGCATTGCTAGTTACAAATTAATTTCATTTCAAAAATTCTAATTTTTAAAAAATATATAATTCGACCGCAAAGAATAAACACTGTCTCTCTCAAATATTAATTTCATTGCCAACTTCTACCAACGTCTAGTTCATTAATTCAACAGTTTTTGATGGTTCATATAATAATGAACCAGCCTGCTATGGGCCGAGATGGCTTTAATAATGCTTCCTGGTATTTGACATCACCGGTAGAGGAAAGGGCACCGCTAGCTGGTTTGAATGAAATGATCCTAGCTAGGATGTTAAAGTAGTTTTAGATACTAAAAAATATGTTTTCAAGAAGAATTACAGGCCATTATCTTACTATTCTCATCCCGTTCTCATATAAAAGTGATTTAAAAGGAAGAGATTTCATGAAGAGCCCCCCCTACTCATCGCATACAAAGAATATGAAATAGCTTGCTGGGATTCTCATTCTATCCAATTGTCATCTCAGTGTCTCTCTTTTTCAGAGTTTCTTATCCTGCTGCTAGGGTTTCACTAGCTCCTTTTTCAGGGTTCTCATTTCTTCTACTACGTAAAGTTGTATCTGTTAATGTTCTTTCCATGTACACCATGACCTCGCATGGTCTTCCTTTGTCTAGTCCCACAGTGGATGAAAATTTAGAGGCAGAGGAGAAAATTGTATAATTCTTTGATGACGAAGATATTGCCATTGGTCTCTATAGTTGTCAACTGAGTCTTATTGGTAACGTTTTGTCAGATAAACCTGTTAATAAGGTGCTGCTTCGTGATTTTATATAGATAGTTTGGAGGAAGCCTGCTGAAAAAGGTTTTCAGATACTGCAAGAGTATGGGGATGGTTTATTTCATTTTTTCTTTGATTATGTGCACGATCTCGTGACTGTACTCTTAAGGGAGGTACGTTTCTTCTTAAGAATAACTTGCTAGTTTTACAGAGATGGGAACGAGATAAAGCATTAATGGATATGGAGGCCTTTTATCGTGTTCCACTCTGGGTGCAACCATGGGGTCTTCCTGTTTATTTCCATACAGAAGAGATGGGGGATAGGATTGGGTCAAGGCCTGGCACTGTGCTAAAGGTGGCATAGTTAGGTGCAAATTGAATTGGATGTCCAGAAACCACTCGGACAGGATAACTCCGATTTAGAGTTGGAAATGATGTTGGGTGTTTGATATTCATATCTTATTAATTACTTATATATTTATTTATTAAATAAAAATTTAAATATTCATAAATTATTTATCTTATTTCAAGGATTTTATCCATATAAGGGAATTTCGGATATACAAAGGAGATTTGCATTCTTTTTATTTTTATGCAAAGGGGTTTCTAACAAATATTCAGGATTTTCAATGCTAGATGTAATTATTATATATTAAAGAGATTAATGTAATTCATCCCTGCTTTTATTTGCCAATATGAGATCCCGAGTCTGCTTGAGATAAGGATTCCTAATTAAATTTCAAATTAAATTAAACTATGAGATTCTTTTATTTATATAAAGTTGTAGATGAAAGGAAACTGAAGATATGCATGTGAAAATAAAACTCCTTTTTGTTCTTGTTTTTCCTTAAAACAAAAACTCACGTAAAAATACCTACTATATAAATCCTAGTATACAATGAGAGTTCCGAGGTTCATAAATCCTTGTGCAAACAGTTTTCACTTATCCTGCGAAGAATCTCCGTGAAGCCTACTTCATCTCCTAACTCTTGCTTGCCTAGCATAACAAATCCTTCTCAATAAGTTCTTGACCTACCTTTTTTATATGTTCATGGCTGAGATATCTGAGATTAAGGCCGTGGAAATTGAGGCTGATCATGAGGAATGTTCGATAAAGCAAGTAGATCTTACAGTTCCGAAAACCGATGATCCCACCATGTCAGTTTTGACATTCAGAATGTGGGTTCTTGGTCTTGGTTCTTGTATCATTCTATCCTCTGTAAACCAGTTTTTCTGGTACAGGTCGCAGCCATTGACTGTTTCCTCTATTTCTGCACAGATTGCTGTGGTGCCTTTAGGGCATCTAATGGCTAAAAAACTGTCGACTCGTAAGTTCTTTGAGGGTACAAGATGGGAGTTCGCATTGAATCCTGGACCCTTTAATATAAAGGAACATGTGTTGATTACAATTTTTGCGAATTCTGGTGCCGGAACTGTCTATGCTGCTCATATTCTTACCTCTGTTAAGATATATTATCAGAGGAAACTTACTTTCATTCCAGCCTTATTTATTATGATCACCACTCAGGTTTGTTCATCACTATTTTTCTTTTTTTGTTAGATTTGGAATGCTTAAATAGCATACTTAATATTACATGATCAGTGAATGTTTTGTTAATCTGTTTAATGTTTTACATAATTTAAATTTTTGTGCATGTTTCTAAATTAATTTGAGAAGAACTCTTACTGGTTAATGAAATCTAAGACTGAGCCTGAGAGTCACAGTAGTTAATTTTACTGTTCATTAGCTGATTTATGAACGATTACTGCAATTTCCTTGCGTTTCTTACCGTCAGTGATCCAAATGATGGAAATTTACAAGGATTGTGTCAAATTCTGCAAATGCATGTTACTTGGAAGAAAATTCTGAGTGGTTTCTGATCTTTCTATTGACCTTTCTGAATTTGTAGATGCTAGGATTTGGTTGGGCAGGAATTTTCAGGAAATATTTGGTTGAGCCAGGGGAGATGTGGTGGCCATCTAATCTGGTTCAAGTCTCATTGTTCAGGTACATTTGTGTATTTTCTTTCTATATTTTGAACAAACCAGCTCTACTGTTTTTTAGGAAGTCTATACCTTCTAACTGGTATGAATCTATGATTAATAACGCAGGGCTCTACATGAGAGAGAGAGAAGGCCAAAAGGCGGTACAACCCGTACCCAGTACTTCCTGCTAGTCATGATCTCCGCTTTTGCATACTACATCTTGCCTGGCTATCTTTTCACTATGTTATCATCTTTTTCCTGGGTCTGTTGGCTTGGTTCCAAGTCTGTTTTGGTTCAGCAGCTAGGTTCAGGATTATCGGGATTTGGAATAGGTGCTGTAGGATTTGACTGGGCTACAATTTCATCTTATCTTGGGAGCCCCCTTGCCAGTCCATGGTTTGCTACTGCCAATGTTGCCGTTGGATTTTTCCTGATCATGTATGTGATGACACCCCTCTGTTACTGTCTCAATGTCTACAATGCCAAGAACTTCCCTTTATATTCCAATGACCTATACACAGCTACGGGTCAGGAATACAAAATCCTTGAGATTATCAACTCGAAATTTCATCTCGATAGGGATGCTTATGCAGAGCATGGACCTGTGCATATGAGCACTTTCTTCGCTATGACTTATGGCTTGGGTTTTGCCACACTTTCTGCTACTGTTATGCATGTCTTACTCTTTAGTGGAAGGTATACTCCGTCAAATTTAGTTACTGTAGACTGAAATGACATTGGCTTTTCTGTTCTAATTTTTGTGTTCGTACCTTCCACTTGCAGTGACCTATGGAAGCAAAGCAAGATGGCCTTTGGGGCCAGAAGGAAAATGGATATACATACAAGGCTAATGAAGAAATATAAGTCAATTCCCATGTGGTGGTTTTTTCTCATTCTTGTTGCAAATATTGCTGCTATAATCTTTGCTTGTGAGCATTACAATGCTGCACTTCAGTTGCGTTGGTGGGGTGTTTTACTAGCTTGTGCCATCGCCTTCTTCTTCACCCTCCCAATTGGTATAATTAGTGCCACTACAAACCAGGTAAAAATTGTCGAAACCTTTGATTCTTATCAAGTCGATTGTCCATCATCATATGCTGAATTTCTTACTCTTGCCGGTGAACAGCAACCAGGATTGAATATTATCACAGAATATATAATAGGGTACCTGTATCCAGAGCGGCCTGTTGCTAATATGTGCTTCAAGGTGTATGGATATATAAGCATGGCTCAAGCTCTAACATTCCTGGCAGATTTTAAGCTAGGCCACTACATGAAAATTCCACCTAGATCAATGTTCATGGCGCAGGTCAGTTTTTTGTGCGTTTCAAATCAGTGCATAACATGATGTACGAGGCTCAATAATGAACATAATGACTTTGCAGGTGGTAGGAACACTTGTGGCTGTACTTGTATACCTAGGAACTGCCTGGTGGATGATGGATGCTGTTCCCAATCTTTGCGCAGCAGACAACGGCCCATGGAGATGTCCACAGGACAGTGTGTTCTTTAATGCCTCTGTCATATGGGGGCTGGTTGGGCCTCGCAGAATCTTTGGAAACCTCGGTGAATATGGCAATGTCAACTGGTTTTTTCTGGGAGGTGCTGTAGCTCCTCTCATAGTCTGGATTTTTCACAAGGCATTCCCAAGCAAGACATGGATCGGCCTCATTCACATGCCAATCATGTTAGGTGCCACAGCAATGATGCCTCCAGCTTCTTCTGTGAACTACACCAGCTGGATTATCATAGGATTCCTCTCAGGATATGTTCTTTTCAGACATCGAACAGAATGGTGGAAACGTTATAATTATGTTCTCTCTGGCGGTCTTGATGCCGGGACAGCCTTTATGACTCTGTTGATCTTTTTTGGTCTTGGATTCTGGAATGTTGGTCTGCTATGGTGGGGAAGCAACCCGGACAACCAAGAAGGATGCCCCTTGGCTAGCTGTCCAACTGCCAAAGGGATCCTTGTCGATGGCTGCCCAGTTTTCTGATCAATCTTTCTTT
This sequence comes from Populus euphratica, assembly GCF_000495115.2. NCBI lineage: Eukaryota > Viridiplantae > Streptophyta > Magnoliopsida > Malpighiales > Salicaceae > Populus > Populus euphratica. The sequence goes on from NW_011499968.1 coordinate 36,396, forward strand.
CACTCTCATTTCACTTTTCTACAGTAATTTTAGTTCTGTAAATATATATCCACGGCTGAATGCTGATGCTGCTCTGACAATTACAGTTTATTTTCTTGATAATACACATTTTCGCTACGTTATTATGCATTTTCTACTTGAGTGATATCAACTAATTGTTGTTGTCTCATCTCATTCCGTCTCGATCTAGCTATTTATTTTATTTATATCTGGATCTCCAAGGAATAGCTCATGGCTGGATTTGGTTGATCAAACCACTAAAACATAAAAATAAAAATTATTATAATTTTAAAATTTATTATTTAAAAAAAAACTCAAGTCACAAATTAGCTAGAAGAGTCAATATAAAAATAAAAATAAAAATTATTAAAATTTTAAAACTTGATTTGAGGATCGATCTTAACAAAAACCATATCATAGGTTGAGATAGTTAGCTTGGGATCATTCCCATTAATATAAAAATAAAAATAATTATTATCATTATTTTTAAACCTGAATTGAGAACCAACCTGAGATAAGACCCGAGTCACAAGTTGGATAGATTGATTTAGGTCAATATATATACAAAAGTTTTTATAAAACTCAACTCGGAGGTTGATTAGAACAAGGTTACAATCATAGGTAAGGAGGGTTAACTTAATTCGCTAGATTTTTTTTTTTAAATAACCAAAGTAATCTTGTTTTTAACGAAACAAAAATTCAAAAAAAAAATGTTAACAAGATTTTGACTCATGTTTATCCTAAGTTAATAAGGGTTTTTGACAGGGCCAAATCGAGTTAATTATTTTTTTATTTTTTTTAAAACTCAAACTATTTCAAGCCTTGACTCGTTTAGGTACCAGATGAACCTGCTATGACAATCCGAGTTTTATAACTTATATTAATATAATATTATTAATTTTAACAATCAATATAAACAAAAATAAAAACAAATCTAATTAGTTTTTAAAATATACAAGTTTAATAATAATTTATATTAATGTTAAAATAACCTTTTATATTTTATCATGTCTTATTCATCATAACCAAATAAAATACAAATATAATTATTTTATTTTGTACATCACTTTCATACACCATTCTCTTTCCATCTTATTTTTCTCTCGATCTAGCTATTTATTTTATTTATACCTGGATCTCCAAGGAATAGATCATGGCTCGATTTGGTTGATAAAGCACTAAAAAATAAAAATAAAAATTATTATAATTTTAAAATTTATTATTTAAGAACAAACTCAAATCACAAGTTAGCTAAATAGGAAGGTCAACATAAAAATAAAAATAATTATTATCAAAATTTTAAAATTTAACTTGAGAATCGTTAGCTTGGGATCATTCTCGTTGATATAAAAATAAAAATAATTAGCTTAGATTAGGATCATCCTCGTTAATATAAAAATAAAAATAAAAATTATTATTATTTTTAAATCCGAATTGAGAATCAACATAAAATAAGACCCGAATCATAGATTAGATAAATTAACTTAGATTGACTTAGATCAATATATATACAAATTTTTTTATAAAACTCAACTTACACTAGGACAAGGTTACAATCATAGGTAAGGAGGGTTAACTTGATTGGTTAAATTTTTTTAAAAAAATAACCAAAGTAATCTTGTTTTGAACGAAACAAAAATTCAAAAAACAAATTAACAAGATTTTGACTCATGTTTATCCTAAGTTAATAAGGGTTTTTGACAGAGTTAAATCGAGTCAATTATTCTTTTATTTTTTTAAAACTCAAACTATTTCAAGCCTTGACTCGTTTAGGTACCAGATGAACCTGCTATGACAATCCGAGTTTTATAACTTATATTAATATAATATTATTAATTTTAACAATCAATATAAACAAAAATAAAAACAAATCTAATTAGTTTTTAAAATATACAAGTTTAATAATAATTTATATTAATGTTAAAATAACCTTTTATATTTTATCATGTCTTATTCATTATAATCAAATAAAATACAAATATAATTATTTTATCTTTTACATCACTTTCATACACCCTTCTCTTTCCATCTTATCTTTTATATTTCTATTGTCTCCATTTTTTATTTTATTTTATCATTGAATGCTAACCAAATGCTACTAAAGTATTCATTCACTTCATTATTAAACTTATTAGAATTACACAAGATCGAGTACCATTAATTAAATAAGTAATTTAGGCATTTTGTAAAAGTATAGTGTTTTTCGGTGGCGGAGCCACAATGGAAATTAAGGGGGGCAATTGTCCCCTTAATGTTTTTTAATATTTTTTAAATTTTTTAATATAATAATTTAATAAGATTTTTTTTTGAATTATTGTTCATACCTCCTTTTTTTCTACAATTTTTTTTAAATTCTAAACTATTAATTAATTAAGGAATCTTTTATACTTTATGCTTAATGTTTTAGGTAAGTTTCCTTTATTTTTTCTATTTATTTAATTGTTTAATTTTAATTTTTTTCCTTAATAATATGATAATTTATGGATTTGCTAAATTAATATATGTATATATAATATTATATGTATATGAATGTGAATTGAAATGAGTTTTGATGAATTAATATGTATTTTGTTATGAATTTCATATGATAAATGATGGTAATCAATGTACTAGTGATTAAAAATGAAGTATTGAACAACTAAAAAAAATTAGAGATACAATAAAAAAATTTAAAAAAAATATATTAATATTTATATTTAACCCACTTATGTAAAACAACAAATTAACAAAGAATTTTTGCCAATAATTTCACTAGTTCCTAGAAGATTTAAAAATAGATGAATGAAAATTTCATTATATATATTGAGAAAGAATATCTTTAATGAAATTAATAATCAAGTCATTATTAAGCAATTTTAAAATATAAAAACTTGAAAAAAATAATTATAATGTAAGTTTTTTCATTTTAAAAATATTTTTAAATTAATTTCTCTATATATAACACATGTTTATATAATATATAATATCAAATATTTATAATTCTGGCTCCACCACTAGTATTTTTTTTTTAATAAATATACTTAAATTAGCTTATACATCAACCACATTTTTTTTTATAATATTAATTAAATCACACTTCTATATTGAAAGAAGGGAAAATATATAAAAGATGTCCCGGACTACAAAAACTCTATAAAATTTTAAAACCTTGCAAGATAGATGTCGCAGGAAATTGAGATTTTTGTTGAACTTTAATATCTTATATTAACTCCAACTCTTACTAGTTTGATCACCTAGGAACTAGCCAAACCCCTCCTAATCAGCTGGATTTTTTAAATTTATTAATTGAGAGAATAACAAATTCCTTTTTTATATGTTCTTGATGGATTTCAATAAATTCAATTTCTTTTTGCAAAATAAGCTGAATAATTAATAAGAGAATTCATTTCGCACGTTTTCTTAGCCATAATTGTTTTTATTTAGAGTGTTCTATTTGTTTCCTAGCTAGTTTATTTAGAATTTTAGGAACTTCGATGTTTATTTAATTCTTGGAACTCATGATGTTTCGTACTAAATTAGGTCGAAAATAAGATTACGTGAAGAGACAGGTAATTTGCCGAGTTTAGAGTTCAAATTCTAATTGATCTGTTACTTTCGAATCATAACTGGAGCTACGTAATTCGATTTTAAGTGTTTCTTATGCTTTTGGAAAGGAGAGACACATGCCTACAATTCTTACGAGGAGTAAGGAGCTAGTCTTGCTGTTTGAAAGCATGTAAAGTCCATATCAATCATGGAGTCTTCGCAGCTGACACTGTCTCGGTTTTTTGGCCTGTATATGAGAGTTATAGAAGTCAAAAAATTGCAAGAACAGATGCGTTGGAAAGATGATTTGAAGGGCTGCAATTCTTCCAGGACTAGAAAGTTCGTAGTTCACTCGTTTCTCACCCAAAATCAGCCCGCAACCTAAGGCAAAATACATGGCAGATTAGGAGAACGATTCCCTCTCTCTGTTTTTTTTTTTAATGTAAGGCCCAAGGTAAATAAACTCCATTTTAACAGCTGCTAGGGGCGGCGGAGCATTCAGAACATAGACAGGGAGTCAGCGTCTTGACAACGAAAAAAAACAGAAAAAAACAAGAGCAGAGCAAGTTTAAGCAAGAGATTGCGCAACGACTTAATTAAGATATGACGACTTCCAATCTATTGAATTTTCAATGCTTAATGTATCATGTTTGTTTCCTTTTCAGTTTGATGATGTAATAAAATTTTTGTTCTGAAATTTTCATGTAACCTAATTATGATTGCGTGAATAATTTATTAATTAAATTAAATTATTTTTTTAGTCGAGTATTTCATTTTAAATTTAATAATTTAATGCTTGTGTAGCTTTGGTTTGGAATACTAGAAGGAATTTATAGAATAAAACAATGTAAATACTTGCGCGTACTCTTTAGAGCGTGTTTAGTAATGTGATAATAGTTGCTTTTCAAATAATTTTTCGTATCGAAATGCATGTTAATGATATTTTTTTATTTTTTAAAAATTATTTTTAACATCAATAAATCAAAACTATTCAAAACGTATAAATTATATTAAATTTTAATAAAAAACAAAAAAAATTAATTTTTTTAAAAACACATATTAAACTAACAAAAAAAATTAAATTTTTTAAAAACACATATTAAAGTGTGTTCCCAAACAATTCTTTAAAGGTTTTATCATGCTTAAGATCTCCACGAAAATGCAAGGGTTTGCTTGCTAAAATAATCTGAATAAATTAGTGAAACTTGATTATAAATAATAATTAACATCAATAATCTTTAACTATATTTCTACATACATATATTTATGCTCATGTCTCTATTACTTATTTATTTTTCTAAAATCTCTAAATTCCTCCTCCTCCTTCTTGTTTTCTTCATTCAATCATACACATACTTTATGTAAAGAAATAGGAAATAAAATTACAAACCTCATCTTCAATGCCGTCTTGGGGGATGGTTGTTGGCTGAAATTTTTGAAAAGTAAGTGGATTGAATTATTAATGGAAAGAAGGATAAATAAAAGAGAGACGATCATCAAACTTTAAAGATAAGAAAATCATTACTCCATGATCATCATCACTCTAAGATCAATAATCTTAGTTGATTAAAAAAACAAAGATAAAAACACAAAATAAATCTGAAAAATATATAAAGACGTATATGTTCTAACTTTCTCCATCCTTTTTACTCAAAAACAATAATCAAATGCTATTTCAAGAATGCATATATGCCACCATCTTAAAATTGAGTTCATAATATCCCACAATTCCGTATAATCCATACTGAAGGAATATATAACAAGCTAAGATAAAACCTTAACTTTGTTATATATCAACTCAACAATTCTCTCTCCTTCGTAGTGTTACATAAACTATGAGATACATTAGTTTCATATATATATATATATATATATATATGGACATGCGAGGAAAGACAACTGCAAGTGAGTTTCAACCGACACATCATGAGCTATAGAAGAAAAACCTGGTCCTGTATTAAACCACTACTTTGACAAAATCACAAGTAGAATAAATGAATACTGGTCAGGAGAAACAGGTAAGTCGAATAATTTAATTAATATTGTTTTGATATGCTTGACTTTCATATGCTCTCAATCTTAGTAGTGTTACCTCATTTAAATTTCATGCTGACAGATATCATATGATCTTGTTTCTAGATAGCTTACGTAATTTTTGAGAGCTTTTTCTTACAAGTCAAAAGGAGAGTTGAGTGTCGATGTCACAGGAAATTAAACACGCTCATGAAAAATCAAAGTGTTGGCTTTTCGGTGGAAATGATTTTCGAAATGGGTGACAACTAGATGCTTTTTACTTATTATCACATTTGCTCAAGATAAGATTACGGGCTGGTCAAAGATAAGGTTACTCTTTTCTTTTTTTTTTCAATTAAAGAAACAGTTTAATAACTTAATATTTTATATAAAATTTAAAGATATAATTTATATTATTTTTTAATATATTTTTGAAATAAAAAATTTTTAAATTTAAAACTTATATAAATATTAAGTACCTTATATTTAATTTATATTAAATAAATAAAAATAATGAAATTTAAACTTATAAATACAATACTTTGTTTTCAAAACTCTTACATGAAATCAGAGAATTATTTTAATTTAATAATTTAAATTTTTAGATAAAATCTTAATATATAACTTATATTAACATTCTTGTTAATGTCTTTTTTAAAAAAATATTTTCACTGTAAATTCTCGGGAAAAATATCTTTGTGCTGTATCAAAATCATTAACTAGCTAGAACTGAAGGGGTTTGGTCCTTCGGTTTGTTCTTTTGATCAAGGAATTTTGTTCTCTTTTTAAATTAAGATCTTGAAGCTAACATAAGGGGTTGAGTTGAGGATTTCAATTTGGTGCTTTTGTGATTTTTCCCCTCAATTTATCTGTTTTAAAATTGAATTAAACTTAATTCACTTAGTTTTAAAATTTTTATTCAGCGTCAACTAAAACAAATAGCATAAACTAAATAATTCTCCGCGCTACGTTAAAAAAATCTTTTACATGTAAAAAAGTGATACCAAGATCAAGTGAAATGCTTTAATAGTTCATTAAATTTAATTCAACAGGTTGAATCTGAAATCTCTCGACGATACAAAACATCGGGAATTTAAATAGTATTTTTACCATATTACTTCTCATTAAAAAAAAAATCATGGCACGGCTGGTGGGTATATTATTGTTATTTTTTATTGTACTCATTAGTTATTATTAAATTAATTGGAGCAAATTAATTTTTTTTATTTTTAAAATACAATATAGTTACTAATTTAACCTTGGTTGAGGAAAAAAATAACTCAGGTTGTTCTGATTTTTTACTTAGTTTCAGCATAGTTAAATTATTTCATTCCTCTTGGAATTAAAAAAACTTATACTTGGGTTTAGGGTATTTTAATCTTTTTAATTTGATTATTTTGTAATTCTCAGGTTTTTTTTTATGGGTGATAGGGTCATTATCTAAAAAAAATAAAATTAAAAAAGGTTAAGAATGCATAAATAGTCATCATAAGTTTTGGCGCCGGCAGCCCTCCACTACCGGGAAGTGCTCGTGGTCTGAATGATCAAATTATAAGCATTAAGCATCATCAAGAGACAAGAAATTGACAGATTATTTATTCTCATGGGGTCTCCCAAAGCAATTACATGGAAGAATAACCACAAGCTCAACTGATTACTATAGCCTATTTTGTCATCTATATACACCTGGTTTTGTGGAATTTTTTTTTCTGCAGTCCCTTTTAGCTTCAATTTTTTTTTTTTTCCTGTTGTTGTATGATCGGAAATTATTCTTCCTCGTAGTTGCTTTTGGAAACAAAACCCTCATATGTAATATTGCTCAAGTTGATGTCACCACATAAATCCTCTCCAGAGCTAAAATCAAACTCATTTCCTGGACTCTGGCTCTCAAACTTGAATTCTGAACTAAAAATGTCGCCGCTCGAACCATGGCTCAGTGAATTATGATACTCACCACCAAATCCTCTTTCATCCATTAAGCAATCATGAATGAAATTGTCTTGGAAGCTCGTATTATGATCAAATGTACTGTTTGAATCCATAGGCTCACCTAAACTTGCGAAGCTGTCAAGTGAAAGCCACTCTGCAAACGTAACCTTTGGTGATAGGGAGCTTCCTTTAGGTTCTTTAGGAGACTCAAACATCTGCGGAACTGACCGGTCGATTTCAGCTGATGGTTTTTCCGTACTCATTGATGACTCAAGACTTGAAGCTTGCATTTTGAGTCTCTTCGGAGATGGTGAAAGTTCCATAATGTCTGAGTTTAAGCTGTCAGATTGGAGTTCTTTTCAAAGACTCCATTCCTTCATCTTTGAGCAACTTTTTCTCCAAGTAGGAATGCCAATGATTCTATATCTCATTATCTGTTCTTCCAGAAAAATGCTGCGCTACCTGAGACCACCTAGTCAGTTTAAAACAGATTGTCTCCATTAGTTCCGCTTTATTGACACAAAAGACGTGGAATCTCTACTTTGATCAGGAATAATGCAGTGGTTAATTAAAGCTAAATGCAGAAACACTAATCCCATAACGTTTCTGCGAATTCAGCTCAAAGAATTCAGGGATTTTAAATCGAAATCATATTCTTCTATTTCCTTGCATCATTGTTTAGGTTACAAAATTCGGTTTGACCTGCAATGGCCTGTTATCTGTTCATAGAAAAAGTCCCCTGGCAACCCTCATAGCATAATGTGGCTTGATTTGGTGAAGGCAGTTGCCTTGCTAGACAGTTCTGAAAATGCATGCTAGGCTAGCGTTGAGTACTAATCTATATTATTTGACCTAAATGATCATGATCATCCAAGCCCTAACTCCTACCATTTAATTTTCTTTGAAGGGGTCACCCACCTAATTCTATAAGAGTGATGCTTTTTAATAACTATAATTATCTGCGATGAAGGGCCAGGATTGTCTCTTCTTCTTCTGCAGAAGGCATCCCTCTTCGTAATCCTGGTCTCAAGTAATTAATCCATCTAATCTGCAGCTCTTCCCATTCCTCTGCAAGCCTGCATTAGTACAATATTTAGTGTTTCATGATCATGAAGACCTGGAAAAGTCAACTCATTAGGGCTTTCAAGCTAGTTGTTTTATGAGGAAGCCATCATCAATCCTTTTCTCTTGAAATCTAGAGATTCTACTGCGAATGCTGTCTGGATGATGCAAGCTGACATCTAAATTTCTAACTAGTTAACCAGCTGAATTAGCCAATCGATGATGAGAGGTTGGTAAATCTTAAGCTTGGCTTAACTCAAAGAGTAATGAAGACATTTCAGTAATTTTGATGACTTCTTACATAATACATGACCATTATTTTTTAACAAATTATATGTACAAGAGTATTTATAAAGAAATTGTAAACAATCATCTTAAAATTTTGATTAATCAAAACTATATAACACTTCTTCGTCGTTAATAAATTAAATCAATCCCATTAACATGAAACCTTTTGTACCCCTCCTTTTGCCCTCTAAATTTTGAATATAGTAAATTTACCTGGTGTTTTTTTTTTAATATTTAGTTTTTTTTTAAATAAATTATTATTTAATATTAAGTTAATTAAATATTAAGTTTTTTTATTCAACTAAAAAGTAGAATTTGACAAATTACATATTTAAAAAATTAACTTGAATTTGCTTTTTTTTTTTTCCTTCTTTTTTTAAGCTTTTTGTTTTTTCCTGTTTCATCTTTTTACATTTTATTTTTGCTTTCTACAAGATTTTCAAGTTATTTTAAAAGTAACATGGGTTAGGTTGAGTTTTTTCTATTAAATTTAGTTTTTTTTAAAAAAAATTATTTTCAAATTAAATTAACTTAATTAAGTAATATAACAATAAACTAGTTCCTTCATGATATATTTCTTTTTGTTTGCTTTCCTGATTGTTGTTCTCGCATGTAATCTTTTTCAATTACTTAAATTTTAGATTTTTTTATTTCTTTAAAAATATTGATGTCAAATGAGCATTTTTTTTGTATGATAGAAAAAAAATTGTCTGTCCCGAACCATCTAACTAATAATTTCTAAATGAGAATAAACCGAGAGGTTCTCATTGCATCAAATTCAAATTTGCTTATTGATTTATAAAGTTTTTGTTTTTATTGTTCAACCTATTTTTTAAGCATTTTTCACTTGTAAAAATCACCAAATTGATATTTTAAGGTGTTTTTTTAGTTATTTTAATGAGATAATGTAAAAAAATCTTAAAAAAGTATTATTTTAATTTTTTTTTAATTGAAAAATACTTTTAAAAAATGTATGTATATATTATCAAAAACACTATTATTCTGAATAGTAATTAATGTAAAGCAAGTTTTGTTCAAAACAGTAGCTCATTTTTCCCAAAAAATAAAAAATTTGACAACAAACAAAAATGGATTGGAGAAACACCTCTAGGAATAAAAAGGAAATCTCTCTCTCCTCCACAAGACATACATTATCTTTCAAACCTTATTTTAGGCTGCCGCCAATGCCATCCCCTTCCTTGTGTTTCTTATATATATATATATATATGAAATTTTTAGATTTTTTTTTTATTTCATACAATCAAGGTTTAATCATTTCAGATTTGATTTATAGGCATGACTCTTCATTCATATAAGAGTTTTGTATATTCAAATTTGAGAGTTTAGGTCATTTATATAAAGATTTAGAAATTATATCATGTTATATAAAAATGCTCGGCATCTATTGAGAATATTAAATGATTAAAATCTTTCATTAAAGAGGTCTTTTAGGACCGCTCATTTCTCCTTTGATTATCAGAGCAAAAGACTCGTTTGCGAGTGTGAACTCGAAGAAAAGTCAGGTGCTCAAACTTTGATTAGAATGTTGAATAGACTTAGATATTGTCATCCATGAAAAGACATAATGTTATGTATAATATATAATGATTAAACTTGGCATGATATGAGTCAATGCAAGTAAATTCGAAAAACAAAATTGAGATTTTAATATTTAATATTAATTTTTTTAAAAAAATTATATTTAAACTATATATAATTATTTTATATGGAAAATTAATAAATATTTTATGTGTATTTAGTCTATATATATATATATCCAATAAAAAATTAAAAAATAATCCATATAGATAGAATACACACACAGTATATTTTAAGAAATATTTCATATATATAAATGAAAAATATACTATATCTATTCAGTAAAATATTTCTTAATTTTTCAATGATATTCAAGAGTCCAAAATCACTGCAGCTTTCTTATTAAAAAATTGTTGATGTTGATGGATCAGGACACATCAATGAGGCAATTAATAGAGCTTTAACATAATCATTGCACCATGATAGAAACTCTTGCAAAGAATCTTCAATATATTTTTATTTAACTCTCTGCATCCTCCTCCAATTAATTAATTAATGAGGGGAAAAATAATATATAATTCAAAATTTATTGGGATAACCTCAATCATTCATGAAGAGTCTAACAATTTCTAAATGAGAATGATCCTTCTGAAGTCATCATGTTTTAAGAAACCTTTGTTATAGAAAGTAAGGAGATCGAGTTTATGCTCCGACGACTACACGCTCTACCTGTTTTGCATGAACAATAAATATTTTAATAATTGAAAAAAAAATCAAAATCTTTAAACATAAACTGAATTAGAAGAATTCTTACTTTGATTCACCTAGGTGATTGATGTTCTTAGTTCTTGATCTTTGTATAAACAAATACAATAGATTTTTTTTTTTTTTACCTATGTTTAAAGAGATACAAGGATGAAAAACATATTTATAAATAAAATTAATCGAATATAATCTATGAACTTGTTAATTAAAAAGTATTTTGAATGAATTGCTATGTGAATGCAAAAGGTGAAAAACTCAAAAATAATTTAGAAAATGTTAATATGGTGTGAAAGCAATCCAATGTTCTTGGACTCCTTGTCGAAAAGCAATTCAATATTCTTGTACTCCTTGTTGAACATGATTTGCAAGGATAAGTACAACTACGATGTCTTTTTCCGAGTTAATCAGTACCTTACAGGTTGTTGTTTGTAACAATTCTATTTTTGTTTTATTATGATTAAATTATTTGATTTGATTTGAATTAATAAATAAATTGATTTTAAGAGATATAATATAATTTATTTTTTATATTACATTTATAATATTTCTTGTATTGAAAAAAAGGATAGATTTTTGAAGTATTTTTATAAACTGAATTCCATTTATAATTCAAATATTAATTTTCTTAAAATCTTTGAATGGAATTAAATCTAAAGAATTAAAAACATTTTTTTTATAGTTTTTTTTTTTTACGTGGGGTGTCCGGGCCAGATTACGCGCATTACAACTAATCCCCACGGTCCACTGAACATCCTGCAAGCTCAGTGGACAGATAAGGCACCGCGGGGATGACAGATGTGTAATTAATAAATAAATTGATTTTAAGAGATATAATATAATTTATTTTTTATATTACATTTATAATATTTCTTGTATTGAAAAAAAGGATAGATTTTTGAAGTATTTTTATAAACTGAATTCCATTTATAATTCAAATATTAATTTTCTTAAAATCTTTGAATGGAATTAAATCTAAAGAATTAAAAACATTTTTTTTATAGTTTTTTTTTTTTACGTGGGGTGTTCGGGCCAGATTACGCGCATTACAACTAATCCCCACGGTCCACTGAACATCCTGCAAGCTCAGTGGACAGATAAGGCACCGCGGGGATGACAGATGTGTATAGTAAAACTCAAATTCAATTGCGGAGGAAGGGACAAGCCCCTCCCACTGCTGGGCTACAACCTTACTTGCAAGACGAGGGATTAGTTCTTATTAAAACAGTTGATGGACGAGGGATTAGGACACATGAATGACGCTAATAAATGTCCAAGAGAAGATCGTTTTCAGGAATCTAAGGGGTGGGAACTGGTGGCCTTTGTCTTCGAGTCGTAAAGATGAGGCTGTACTTAGACTTCATGGAAGCCATGGAATCTAAGAAAATTTAAACTATGGACTATATGCCTATATGTCTTCGACTTTCCTAACATTTCTTTTCTTGACCATAAATGCATGTCGAGAGAAAAGCTTCCTTTTAATTACACATAATCTTTATCTAATACAACAATTAAAAAAAGGGTTAATTTGGATGCTTGCCTTCGTCACAGTTGATTGTAGTTAATCTCTAATCATAATTAATTTCAAAAATTATTCCTAATAAGCGGCCATTTCCGAGAGTCAAACCATGGAAAAAAAACTATACCCTAAGATCCCTGCATCGCTTGACCACTACAATGGATGTAAGTCTTTTTTATTTTTTATGGGGAAAAGTTACTGGAATGCCGAAAACACCCCTGTTACAATTCAAGAAAATATTTTAATAACTAATGATAAATCATTTTCTTTTTATATTGAGAATTTTTTGTCCCCCCAAGTGGCTGCCACTCCTGAGCTGAGATTTCAGATCCCACCACCACCCCTGCAGGCGTGCATTTACTGCTCTCATCAATATATAGGACAAATAAGCACCTTTATATTTTAAAAGTATTTTTTAAAATTTTTAAAATTTTTCTGCAAAAAAAATGAAGGTAGTGGACCAAGCTGTAAGTGAATAGGTACCAGATAGCAAGGCATGTGACACTGTGCCTTTAATTTCAAAGCTCACATAATGAGGTCTGCAAAATATCCGAATCCAATAAAATTCATCGAATCCTTGTGCTGACCATTTCACTCTTGGCCGGCCCTTAAGCGGAATCTTTCCTTGTATTCTGCTAAGAATCTCTTTAAAATCCTAGAGCTCTTCTAGCGGATACTTACACTACACTACACTACACTACACCCGTTTTTAAACAGGAGCAAAACATACAGTTCTTGGGGCATTCACTATCTGCGAATCTTGAGATCATGGCTGGGGCAAATGAGGTTCAGGCCATGGAAATAGAGGATGAAGAGGAGTGTCCAGTAAAGCAAGTAGATCTTACTGTTCTGAAAACTGATGACCCCACCTTGCCTGTTTTGACATTCAGAATGTGGGTTCTTGGTCTTGGTTCTTGTGTCCTCTTGTCGTTTGTAAACCAGTTTTTCTGGTACAGGACACAACCGATGTTCATTTCGTCTATTTCTGCACAGATTGCTGTGGTGCCGTTGGGGCATCTAATGGCTAAAAAACTGACCACTCGCAAGTTCTTTGAGGGTACAAGCTGGGAGTTTACCATGAATCCTGGACCTTTTAATATTAAGGAACATGTGCTGATCACAATATTTGCCAATTCGGGTGCTGGAACTGTTTATGCTACGCATATTCTCACTGCTGTTAAGCTATATTACAAGAGGAAACTGACTTTTGTTCCCGCCTTGTTTGTTATGATTACTACTCAGGTTTGTTTCCTTTTCCTTGTCAGATCTTTGCACGGTTGAATTAACATACTCGTATTTCTGTATGATCTTGAATGCCCTTTAGTAGAAAGTTCATAGAATGGTTTCTGATGATCTTTTAGTTGCTCTATGGATGTATTCCAGGTACTAGGATTTGGTTGGGCTGGTCTTTTCCGGAGATATTTGGTGGAGCCAGGGGAAATGTGGTGGCCATCTAATCTGGTTCAAGTCTCTCTGTTCAGGTAATTATGTGTATTTGCAATATGTATTAATCAATCGTCTGCTGTATTAATAGCACGGCTGTATCTTTAATTGTTTTTCTGAATCTATGATCAATTCAGGGCTCTACATGAGAAAGATAAAAGACTGAAAGGCTACACAACTCGTACCCAGTTCTTTCTCCTAGTCATAATTTGCAGCTTTGCATACTATGTCTTGCCTGGCTATCTTTTCACTATGTTAACATCCTTCTCTTGGGTCTGTTGGCTTGGTTCCAAGTCTGTTCTGGTTCAGCAACTAGGTTCAGGCTTGCAAGGACTTGGAATAGGCGCTGTAGGGTTTGATTGGGCTACGGTTTCTGCTTATCTTGGAAGTCCACTAGCCAGTCCATGGTTTGCTACTGCCAATGTTGCAGTTGGATTTTCCCTAATAATGTATGTGATGACACCCATCTGTTACTGGCTCAATGTCTACAATGCCAAGAACTTTCCATTATATTCAAATGAGCTTTTTACAGCAAAGGGTGAGGAGTACGACATCCTCAACATCATCAATTCAAAGTTTCATCTGGATCGGGATGCTTATGCAAAGTTTGGGCCAGTACACATGAGCACCTTCTTTTCTATGACCTATGGCCTTGGATTTGCCACACTTTCTGCTACTGTTATGCATGTCCTACTCTTTAATGGAAGGTAATAAGCTCCATCTCATAGACATCAACCTTTAGATGAAGCTATTGTTTTGTGTGTCCTAAGTTTTCTGTTTGTACCTGCCACATGCAGTGACCTATGGAAGCAAAGCAAAAGGGCCTTTGGGGGCAGAAGGAAAATTGATATACATACAAGGCTCATGAAGAAATACAAATCAGTTCCCACATGGTGGTTCTACATCATCCTTGTCATAAACATTGCTGCTATAATCTTTGCTTGTGAGCATTACAATGAATCACTTCAATTGCCATGGTGGGGTGTTCTGCTAGCTTGTGCCATCGCATTTTTCTTCACTCTGCCAATCGGTATCATCAGTGCCACCACAAATCAGGTAAAGATGTTCAGACTTGTGCTTGCAAGCTAAGTTCAGTTATAGTGCAACCCCATCATAATATCCTGATAATTTTTGTTCTCTTTGGGATAAACAGCAACCAGGTCTTAACGTTATCACGGAATACATTATAGGGTACATGTATCCAGAGCGGCCGGTTGCTAATATGTGCTTCAAGGTGTATGGATATATAAGCATGACTCAAGCTCTAACGTTTCTAGCAGACTTTAAGCTAGGGCACTACATGAAAATTCCACCTAGATCAATGTTCATGGCACAGGTTAGTTTTTTGTGAGTTTCAAATCAGTGCATAACATGATGTACAAGGTTCAATAGTGAACATAATGACTTCACAGGTGGTAGGAACACTTGTGGCTGTACTTGTATACCTAGGAACTGCCTGGTGGATGATGGATGCCATTCCCAATCTTTGTAGTCAAGACAACGGCCCGTGGAAATGCCCGATGGACAGGGTGTTTTTTGATGCTTCTGTCATATGGGGGCTGGTTGGACCGCGCAGAATCTTCGGCAACCTTGGCGAATATGGAGGTGTCAATTGGTTCTTTCTCGGTGGGGCTGTAGCCCCTCTCATAGTCTGGATTTTTCATAAAGCATTCCCAAGAAAGGAATGGATCAGCCTCATTCACATGCCAGTCCTGTTAGGTGCAACATCAATGATGCCTCCAGCTTCTGCTGTGAACTACACCAGTTGGATTATTGTTGGATTCCTCTCTGGATATGTTCTGTTCAGATATCGAACAGAATGGTGGAAACGTTATAATTACGTGCTCTCTGGTGGCCTTGATGCCGGGACAGCCTTTATGACTCTGTTGATCTTTTTCGCTCTCGGATACTGGGATGTTGGCCTGACATGGTGGGGAAGCAATTCTAACAACCCAGAAGGATGCCTCTTGGCTAGCTGTCCAACTGCCAAAGGGATCGTTGTAGATGGCTGCCCAGTTCTCTGATCAAACTGTATATTTTTACTCTCCTCTTGCCCCGTTTTCGAAACAATAATATTTACTTCTGTAAATACATATAGGCAGCTGGTTGCTGCTGTGCTTGATAATGGGTTCCTAGATGAAAAACTTTGTTGAAGATTTCCTTTTAGCATGCAATCAAATGGGTTAAATTCTTCCAGTAGATCACTATCTTTGGAACTACTATAGTTTCAGACCAAGTATTAGAAGGAAAAACCGAAGTGGATGTGGACTTTCATGTTTGAGCTTGAAGTGATTTCAGGAATGGTGATCACTTGCACAGGAACTCTTTTGGATGGAGACTCTCTATCCATATTTATTTTATTATTTTTTTTAAAAAAAAAACCCTATAATAGCTCAGATTTTAATTGCGAACCAAGAGTGAATTCATCGGAAATTATGTTTAGGAATAAAGGCTTTAGGTAGTTGGATAATGGGCTTAATAAAGTGGTCTTCCCTAATAAAATAGCATTCAGGAGCTTTCCGATCTTTCACATCATTTTAGCAAAGATACAGTATACACTAGTTCATAGGCCTTCAACGTAAAAATCATTGCTTTTTTGGTTTTGGTTTAGGGATACTTTTGTCTTTTAAATATGGTTGTCTTATAATTATTGAATTCATTAGGGGTTATATGGTCATTCACTACATAAGCAAATTACAAAAATCCTAGAGGTGCGTGAACAATGCCAAAACCTTTCTTCGAGGCAACGAGAACGAGTTGGATAATAGTTTCTGGTTTAACATGTGTAACCTTTTTTAAGCTCTTTTTTTTTTTTATTCCTTTAATATTTTGCTAATTTTTTTATTCGTTGTACCAAATTCTTAGATTTTTACTGTTTCTTTTAAGACGTGCATGAATATTTTTTTCCAGGACAGCAGCTGCTATCTAACTGGGTATCTTCTATATGTTTGCAGAACCTTCGTTGTACTTATCCGAGGTCGACGAATCTAGCCTTGTCGATGACTGCAAAAGGTTTCTGAATAGCAAATAGGATACAATTTGGAAACATGACAGGAAATATGTGAAAGAATTAAATTCTAATTTCATTAACATAGTGTAAAGGCAAGTTATCAGAAGGAAATGTTAAATACATGTGTAAAAAGAATGGAAATCTTTCAGATGAACAATCAGAAATAAGAGGATTGTTCATTAAGAACATTCAATTGAGCAAGTAATTTAGCTGCTTGGGATTTCATGCTACTGCTTCCCCTTTGTGTTATATCAACTAATGACATCTTGGCTGAATTTCCATATTTTTGCTTGAATTCAAATAGTCGAAAGATTCGCTCTAGAGCCCCCAGTGTTTTCTCCTGCACCCTGGCAGAAGGTGAGCTCAATAGCTTTATAATTTGAACAATGGCATTTGCTTCAGCGAGCACCTTACTACCACTTTGTAGTTTTTGTCCATCGATCAATGTCAGGAGTGCATCTAATGAAGCTTCACAGACTCCAAGATCAGCTTCTCCAAGCATCCTCACCAGGGGTTCCAGAGCATTAGCCTCCAAAATGCAGAAGGAAGATTCCACTGTACAAATTCCCAGATGTACAGGGCAGCATGTGACTGGTGCAGCCAAGCAGGAGAAAAGACCACGTTTTTTCACTGGGCTGCTTAAGGAACTTGAACTTTCAGAAAGCTGTTTAAGAGAAATGGCAGCACTTCGTTTCATCAAAGCAGTTCCAGAAACCAGTAATTGCACAAGCACCGGAATAATTCCAACTTTGGCTACTCTCTTCTGCCACTCCTGACTCTCAGTGAAACGACAAAGAGCTTTAATGGCATTCTCTGTTATCTGCTTTCTGTGTGAGGCATTTCTGCTCTCATCAGTGAGACAGGTAGAAATGACCTGAACTGCCCCAGCATCTACAAGCCACAAAGTTATATTTGGGTCATCAGGAAGATTAGAAATAATACCCATGGATGCAGCAATCTCCTCCACATCAGTCGATACCATAATGACCTTGACCAAGGTCTCAATGCATCTTTGACCCACATGTTCCAAAATGATGCTGTTATCACCATCTTCTGTCAAGCAGCAGAACAGCTTCATGGCATTTGCCCGTACTATACTATGATCATGCTCACATAATTGAACCAATACTTGGACAGCAGAGAGCTACAAATATCAAAAGCATTAAAAAATGAGGGAATAGGCAATTTCATACAAAAATGATTTTTGATCATTTGTTCCAAGATCAGAAAAGAAAATCCGGGTATGCAAAAGAACAATGCATTATCTGAAAGTGCCGTGGATATAATAAGGTCAGAGTTCTTCTCCTTGATACTAAAAGTGCTCATAGGATTGCATACCTGTCTCAGTTTTTCTCTTATTTCTACACCGGAAGGAGATTGGCACATTGCAAGAAAAGTTCGAAGAATGCTCTTCTGAATCTCCGGACCCGTCAAGGAAATTAGACAGAAGAGCTTAAAAATATCTTCCTCAGATTCCAGTAATGAGATCTGCTCATGATCAGCTTCTTGGCAAGTGGTTGCTATGGCAAGGTTCATAATTATGGTTGCAACATGCTCGCGCAAACGTGGTGATGATAAGCCGTGTCGATAAAGAATTTCAAAAAGAGGTCCAACTGCACCTTCTCTGATCATCTGAAGACCATTTTCTGGTACATTTGAAAGGTTCTGAAGAGCTTTAACAGCCACTTTTTTCACTTCTAAATCGTCATTCGAGAGAAACCGAAGAAGAGGCTCTAGTGCCCCATATTTAAACAAGGATAATTTATTGTGATCAGTCAAATCAATTTCTGCTAATGTCCCAGCCATGACCATTCTAACATTTTCTGGCCCTGCATCATGTGACAAGAAATGAATCGTAGTCATCTTGATAAAAGGTTACTAGATAAGAACATAGACAAACAACCTTAAACACACATCTTAATAAGCAATGATGTAGAAAATTATCCTCGGCTGATCACTAATTTCTCAAGGAAATATAAACATTGGTCAGACATTTGAACTCGGTGATATTTATCAGAGTAAAGCTTGCATATGGATGACCAAGATTTCTTGATGATAAGAATTTTTAATCATTGCGAAACGCTAAATCAACTGAGTAGCACACCTGTTATTAGATTCATCATTGAAGAAATATAAATACCATTATAAAAGCATACCTGAAGAAAGAAGTCGCAGTAATGGCTTAAAATAGTTAGCCTTTGCCATCTGTATAACATTTTGATCAAGGAAAGACAGATTCTCCAAAAGCTCTGCTGCATCTCTGGCAGCTTCAATTTCCTTACTGTTTAATGTGGTCACTAGGAGAAAAATACAGGCCTGAATATTTCCGATTAAATCTCGCACCGCATTGTTTCTTGATAGTTCAAGTAACAACTGCAAGGCTAACTTACTTTCCTCAATCTGGCGTGCAAGCGACCGAACTATAAATTCAAGTGCATGATCTACTTCAGCAATTTTTTCCTGCCAAAATAGTATGTTCAACTTGATAAAACATCTGAAAATCACACACACACACACACACATATAAAGATGAATTATGAGAAAGTTGAGGGCATCCATCTTCTTCGGAATTGATAAAGTATCATCCTCCCTTATGTTGCTAAAAGAACAAAATAAGAAAGTGAGATTATTTACATGATGACCCATCAAAGAACATTACATGGCTAGTTCAGGTTTTTTTTTTTTTTTTATCTTATCAATGATGAACAATTAAATAGAGTGTGTGTGCGTGCGTGCGCACACGAGCAAGAAAATGGTCTTCAGATGTACCTTGTTGTGGTCACTGCCCTTTGCAAGGATGCAAAGGATGGACAGAGTTTGGATTCTTATTTCACGATTTCTCGCACCAAGAAATCCAGTAAGAACTGGCACATAGTCCTCCAACATCACCCATTCTTGGTGAATCTCTCGTTCTGCCATCAGATCTTGCAGCTTGCCCAATGACTGAAGAACTTCTTGCTCTTCATTTGATTGAAGTTTTTGTTTAATGGAAATAACGATAACCAAGTTGTTTCTTTCCTTCCATTCCTCAATCGATCTACGAAGAGTTACGTTAGGTCGTAAAACCGAAGTGTCTAAGGTAGTGAAGGTCAAGGGACAAAGGTTGTGCCCTTCCGCAAACCATTTCTCTATTGCACTTCTCTCGAATGTTTTACCGGAGGAAGTTTCCACAGGATCAACCATTACATCATGAGTAATTGGACAAAAGAATGAATGGAAAGGTTCCAAAGCTTGTCTACCCAGAGAATTTCTCTTGTCAAGGTACTTCCTTTCTCGCTCCTCATAAGATGTAGTGGCATCAGCCTTTCCAAGAAACGAACTGATCTGCTCCATCTGTATAGCTTCTGCCATGTCCTTTCTTAGCTTGACATTTTCAATTTCGTTCTTGAATTCTTCGAACTCCTCCTTCAAACCTGAACGATCACCAGAGATCCCTACAGCTTCAGCAATACTAGCCAATAAATTGTTTGCATAAGATTGATCTACATTTCCCTCATTTATTGCCCACTCAATCTTTCCCAAGACTTCCTCCTCCAATCCTGCTACTCGATATTCTGCATCCAGCATATTCTTGCATAGCTTGCTGATTTCATTACTTAAACCCAATGAAACATCTAAAGAGGCAAGAGGTATGAGACTCAAGGCACGACCGATCTCTTTCGTGCACGCCTCCAAATGCTTAACAATTTTTCGACAATTCAGAAAGAGATAGACCTTGTTCTTGCTGCTGCACTCAACAGCTAGCCTCTTAGCAACTTTAGTCTCACAATTTAGAATCTCTACAGCATTATTCAAGTTCTCAGAATGTTCTAGGTTGAACCTTGCTAAATCTTTCAAGAAATATGCTGTCTTCTCCAAGTACGTCAAGAATCTCTTGAAATTCTCCTTTTGAATGAGCACTTCTTTAGCTGCATGTACTGTGTCAAATATGGAATCTACAGTATGTGAAAGCAACTCCGATACTGAAACGATTGATGCATTGACAATAACTTCCCTTGCCATCTCATTACTAAGGAAAACCTACAGATAGATCACCAACCCTTATCAAGTTACCTAAAAGTCGCAAAATTAACGAATCAAGAGTCCAACGCTTTCGTGAAATCTTCCGACAGCAATGCCAGAAATCCAACTCACATTCAAGAAAGTACCCGTGTCTGCAATCAGTTTCAGAAAATTTTCTAAGACAATAGACGTATTCTTCTTCAACCAAACAACACAACTTTGAGAGCAAATGTAAAAAGATAAAATGAAAATATACACCAGATGGATTTTTCTTGTATCACTTGCCAAAAGGGGGAAAACGAAATCAAAATTTCTTCTCAAAATTCAAACAGCTGAACTAAGAGTCAGGTTCGAAAACAATCTCATGTATCATCATAGTCTAGTCAAAACTGAAAGATTTTCGCAATGTCATTAACTGATATTTCTTAAAATATAATTTAAAACTCGCGATTGCATACATAATGAAATCCTTGTTCCGAAGTCTCAACTAATTTCTCTGGCAAGCGCTCGCACACATACAAACACACACGCACGCATGCATGTTTGCTAAGACTCTAGGATCTAAATCAAGAATACATACCTATGACAAAATCAATTATTTTCAAAATTTCTTGAATTTTCTTCTCTTGAATTTGTAGTCTTTAAATGATATCTGCATTTTATTAAAGAATAATATAAATTATATATTAAAATTTCATTTAATAATTTAAGTTAAAAAGTTAAAATAATTTTTTAACATATTATTAAAGTGTTGATGACCAAACTATCATGATTTTAAATCTTATAATCTCTATCTATTTAATAAAATTAAAAAACAAAATAATATAAATAATATATCATATATTGATAAGTTATTTAACAATTTAAATTATTAAATTGAAATGATTCTTTAACCTATCTAAATATATAACATTGAGACTTTGTTTCAGGTATAAAGCAGCACATTGGATGTCTAGATAATCAGATTTGGCACACAACGCAGCAAATTTCCTATAATCTTTCACTAATAAATCATTAAGCAAGCACAGAAAAAACCAAAGAAAGAAAAAATAAAAAGAAAGGTGTGTGTGTATGAAACCTGTCATAATTTGATTAGAAATTTAATCTAATTAATTATTCCTAATCAAAAAATTAAACAGTCCAACTTGAAACAAAACACATATTAATACATTATGGGATGCCAACTTTCTCAGCAACCAAACAAACCCCTACAAACACACACGGAAAGAAAACTGACCTGATGATCAGAAAGTAAAAACCAGCAGAGTCTCCAATGCAGAGCTAAAACTTTAGGGTTTGATGAAGATAGGGAGAGGGTAGCAGGCAGTGAAAGAAAATGGGAAGAAATTCTTCTTCATCTTTTATTTTTATTTTTAGCAATTTATCGTTTCTTTATGGTCTAGCACCTAACCGAAGACTTGGAGTCAACGAACACTGTGTATCACTACACCATGGTTATTGTGCATGTGATCTATAAGGTCTTGCCACGTAATAGAATCAAGATGTTTTGGTATTTGATGGGACACGTGGAGAATCATGAGGTGATAGTCTATGAATTGAAGTTAGTCAGTGCGAGTATGGGAATTATGCCAGGAGCATGAGAGACGTTGTCGTACAAAAGGCGCCAAGTAACTGTAATCGCAAAGGTAATGTTTGTTATTTGTTTTTATTATTATTATTATTTTATTTTGAAATATATTAGAATAATATTTTTTTGAAAATATTAATTTTAATATTAGTATAGAAAATAATTTAAATTATTAAAAAATTAATTTAAAATTTTTTAATTTTTTAAAAATTCAGTTAAGTCATGAAAACAAATGAGGTGTAAGATAAAAAAAAAAATTAACCCCAAACTTTTTTTTCTTATAAAATATAATTTCACCATCCCCACCAACCATCCATCTTATTACCACTGACAAATTACTAAAATTAATATAAAATTAGCTAACATAATATATACATATATATATATAACGGTTTTAAATTAAATTTATGGTAATAGTAATTATCATAAATTTGGTTCATATCACTTTTATATTTTATATTAACACAAAATAACAAAGGTTTATGTTTTTACGGCATTACTTGATATTTTATATCGAAGTACTTATATCGAAATAGTTCTTTGATTCACTAATTTGTTGTTGTAGCTGTTTCCCTTTTTCTTTTTCTTTTTTAATTCAAGCTCTGCTTGGTTTTGCACGCATGGAGTCCAGACCTACACACACACATACATATAATTAGATTCCAAGGAACACCCAGCTAGTAGATTTGACCGAGTATTAAATAATTAATATTAAAAAGAAAATTACCTGCTGGTACGGGCATTGGTGGCTATGGTTGCAAAAGCAGCCATGTTCTTTATTGGTTACAATAAAACCCATTAATTTATGAATTAAGAATCTTATCTTCTCACACTATACCATAATGCTTGCCTTAAATTAATGAACAGTTAAACTTTCCTGTTGATGTTTCCATCATTCAAAGTCATCTTTAGATTCTCAGGAAATTTAGCAGAAAGCACAGCATTATTTTCTTAATATGTAAATGGTACGGAGTTTTGTTTTTTAAATCCGCAATCAGACAATAATCTTAACGAGGGTATCAGCAATGGAGCTTAATATAAGAGCACCAATGGGCTATATGTCTATTAGTCTATAGCTTGGACGGCGAAGTATACTGCTTAGGCATGCTAATCAAGGTCATTTTACCAAATAAATACACTAATTGTAGCTCAACTCCTGATATTAATCAGCGTCATTGCCCATTTGTTGGAAGATTAAGGAGGTAATATCTCACGTATCTTAAATTTGATTAAGAGGGTATAACTTTTACGCAGAGTGACAATCTATGGAAGCAGGTGAGACCATATGATGAAGACTTGGGCAGAAACATGGAATCAGGCATGAAAGAGCAGTGCTTGATGATCAGCTTAGCTAACACGATATATAAGAATGGTTATGTATTAGTTTCCTGCTGTTGACATGCTCTGTGGCATTGCCCCTTAATTTCTTTGGCAGTTTACAGTAACTCAGAACTTGATTTAGAAAGAATGAAAAAAAGAGAATAAGACTGTATATTTTTTTTTAATTATTAAATAATAGTACAACATAATCTGTTAAATATTATTACAAATATAATTTTAATTTTAATTCTAAAATTATAATTAATACAGGTTGATCAATACGACAAAATATCCATCATAAAAAAAGAAGTTCACAATTATAAAATTTAAATTTTTTATAATTGTTATTTTTTAAAAAAACTTTCTTTTTAATCTTTAATATCCATTAGCTAATTGGAGATGCAGTAATTATAAAGTTTGAATGTTTATAACTATAATTTTTTTTAATATTTATCAATTATAAAGTTTGAATATTTATAATTGTAATTTTTTTTTCGATATTCAATATTTGTTATTTCATAACAGATTTTAGGACGAAATTTCGCAAAGGAGATTTTGGGATGCACATCGAAGTAATTATAGCCAATGTGCTTCTCGATGATGCATGATGCATCCATCAAAATGGGAAGAAGAAAAGACCTCAGACACCATCAGAAATTAAACTTAATCCAGAAACGAATTTTTTGAACAATGATGGGAAGGAGAACTAGTAGATCCACAAAAACACTTCTCATGAGTTTTAACATTGCATTTCATTGGTGTTTCAAATAGAAAAGAAATATACAACAATTATAGAAATTTGTCTGGTTAAAACAAAAAGATAATGACATAAAAAATTATTCTTATTATTTTAAAATATATTTTTATTGTTTTTGTCTTTTTGTGTCGAGATATATCATATATATCTTATTTGGGTACTGCAGGGTTTTACTTTTCAAAATATTTTTTATTTTAAAATATATTAAAAAATATAATTTAAAAAAATTATTTTTGATATCAACACATTAAAACAATAAAAAAAACATAATAAAATTATTTTAACAAAAAAAATTAATTTTTTAGAAAACATGATTTCAAGCATGTTTTCAAATTACCTCTTAATATGATCAAGAAATCTTAAAAAAAAAAAAACCCTGAAAAGGTATTTTTCAGAATCAACTAGTTTAATGAAGTGCAAGGCTCATCATTCATTCAAGAGAAAATGAGGAAGAAATCTTAATACAAAAAGTAGAGGAGGAAAAAAGAAAGGAGGAAAAATATTCAAGCAAGCAACTCCATCATTTAACACCATCAGGCATCATAAGTAGTAACTAAAAGTGTGTTTCTTCTACTCTTGAAACAAATAAAAGATGAGAGAACGAAGCGTACAAGAGTGATATTGATTCGGCTCGTCTTCAGCGAAGAACTTCTGATGCAAATACAGAAGATGAGCCGGATCAATACCACGCCATGTCTGCTTCTTCAAAAACAAGCCCATTTCTTGATCTCGATCTCTTCCATGTACACACTACTTCACCTCAATGCTTAGATAGAGGAGCTGGAACCTCCATATATATAGAAGAAGAGGAGGAGGAGCTAGGAGCTACAATATTTAGGGTTTTTCGGTCTCCATATTGTGGATGCCCCGGCCCCTAGATTTAAGGGATAAGGTCAAGGACTATATAAGCATATTAATTGGAACAATGTTATCATGATCAAGATTTGGGAATCCCACTATCAATCCTCCTCATGTTGTTTAGGAAAAGGACCTGCATAATGGAGGATTTCTTTTTATCTTGGCATGTGAACAAGAAGGACGAGCGAGTCATCTCACATTTGTGTTGTAAATGTGCACATGTGATGGTTAGTTTTAGGGTTATTCATGGGTGGTCGGGTTGGGTTGAGTCGGGTTATTATCCATAATTGTATCCACGCTATATTTGATATTCATATCTGATTTATTCAAAAAAAAAAAATAGACCCCAACAAGTTAGGTATATATAGGGTTAAGTTGAATTTTTTATAAATGTTACAAATATATGTAGGCTAAGTATGTAAATTTTCTTATTCATTCATTGATTATTTAAAATAATACACTTTAAAAGACACATAATTGTTTGTTGCCATGTACTTTATAGTATATATAAAATGAAGAGCGAGGAGGACAAAAAAAAATATATTTATAATGAGTATGAGTTATGCAAGATAGATGATTTTTTAAAATCACAACCCATATTTAACTCATAATTAATATTCATTTATTTGTTTTTTTACTACTTATTATTTGTAATATGTTAATATTCGCATTAACCAACATCAACAGGTTGGACCTGATAAAATAATATAAATATTATCAATTATTGGTTTTTTGAGCACCCCCGGTTAATTTACTGTTGAACCAAAACTTTAATAATTCCATTACAGCCAGCCAACTAGCTCCACAGTCACCTATAAACTCCACAGTCACCTATAAATCCAGGAACACATACATGAAAACGCTGCAATATGTTTGATTACACCAAGGAGGTAATGGCATGCAATCTCTGTGCAAGTATTTGGCAGGGTCGGAAACAGAAATGGCGTCCTCAGGATTGTAAATACAAAATTGAAAAGGAGAGATACGAGAGAAAATATGTTATTTTGGCACCAGAGCCATAAGGATATTTGACGATAAGATTAGTTTTTGTTCGAAGTGATTAGAGTGATGGAATTTTAAATATAAAAATAAATATATGTTTGGGATAATTTTAAATTGAACTTTTACTGTTTTAATATAAAAACAAGCCCATTTATCTTGTCTTTTTTGTTTCTTGTTTCAACACTAATAAAAAATTGTTAAATAGTAATATAATTATTGATACAAAGTATTTATCAATTATACCTAATTATATTAGGGGTGAAAAATATATATTGAAAGTTACCAACATCATTGGTGATAGAATATCTTACCTTTGTAATTACTAATAAACTTGATAATAAAATAAAAAATTAAAACATATTTTATCAGTGATTTCATTAATATAACAAAAAATAAGTTAATGAGTTATTTAACAAATATAAATTTTATTTTGTTAATTTTATTGTTAAGTTTAAATTTTTTTTATGGAACAATAATTAAATTATATTAATTTAGATTGAATAAGTTTAAACAAAACATAGATAAATTAATTGGTACCAATTACTTGTTGTTTACTGTTTGTTAGATTTTGATGCAACATTAATTTTTTGTATAAATGATAAGTGATTATTAGATTATGAATTTATTTTAATTATCAAAGTTGAACTTTAAATTGATATTGATAGTTATATTATTAATAAATATTATTATTAATATTTTAAATAAATTTCATAAATAATAAATAATTATTCTCAGATGTATTAAGATTTATCTTATAGGTATATAGAAAATTATTGTAAAGAGATTGAGAATTTTATTAATTTTTTTTTTTCAAATCCAAATAATATTAGTAGAGAATGAATTAGATATCATGTGAAAGAAAAATATAAAAGCTTTACCAATGAAATGTTGTAATGACAACTTTGTATTTCTTATAAAATCATATTAGAAAGGATTGTAGTTGTAGATAATAATAACATTTATTATAAAAATATATAATAATGGATATTCTTAGTTATTTTAGAAGGAGATTCACATGTATTTTTTATTTTTAATCAATTTCAATTGTTAAAGAAATTAGATTCCATGTATTTTTGTACAATGAAATCAAATTAATGCCGAGACAAACATAGAATTGATCACTTCAAATAAAAAAGAAGTGACAAATGCGCCCCCCCCCCCCCCCCCAAACAAAAAAAAAAATCAAAATCAAAATCTTTGGGCATGCAATTGAGCTAATTAATTAACAAGACTCCAAGTCCCTCCTAGCTTCCTAGTGTATTCATGGGCTAAGGTTGTGCTGCCATGGGAAAATTTACAACACCTGAATATGCACTCAGTTATTGTTAATAGATTTGACCGAGTACTAAATAATATTATCCCTTTACAGGTAAAAAGAAATTATCTGCAGGTATGGACATTGATTGCCATGGTTGCAAAAGCAGCCATAGCTAAGATGTTCTTTATTGGTTACACTAAAAACCCATTAATCTATCAATTAAGAATCTTATCTTCTCCTACATGAGCTAGTTATAGCGATCGGTTATTAAAATATTATAGCGATCGGTTATTTAAATTTTAATTTTAAAAAAATTAATTTATACCATAATGTTTGCCATACATAAATAGTCAAAGCTATCTGTTGATGTTTCCAAAAGAAAATTATCAAAAAAACGAAAAACAGCCATAGTTTGGGACATTAGTTAATTACATGTCTCAAAAAACATATTTATTTTAATATTTTCATCTCTATTTTTTACATGAAGCAAGTTCATGTCGTTTTTTATATCTATCTATTATTTATTTCTATCCTTAGACTCTAACTAATCACAATCTTGATCATAAGAAGTTTAATTTTTTATACTTTTATTCAAACAATAATCTAACGAGGGTACGTATCAGTAATGGAGCTTAATATGTGAACACCAGTGGGTTAAATTAATGTCTATTAGTCTATAGCTAGCTTGGACGGCAAAGTATATATCTAGCTAGTTAGGCATGTTAATTAAGGTAATTTTACAAATTAGTAAACTAATTGTAGCACTAATTGTAGCTCAACTGATATTAATTAGCGAATGACCATTGTTAGAAAATATGTAATATTTCACGTATCTTAAATTTGATTAAGACGGTATTTAACTTTTGCGCAAAATGGCAATATGATGAAAACCTAGGCAGCAGAAACATGAAATATATCAGGCATGAAGGAGCAGTACTGCTTAATTATCAGCCTAGCTATGGCGACATATAAGAATGGCTGTTATCCTGCTGTTGCCATACTCCCTGGCATTAATTACTACTTAATTTCTTTGGCAGTATACAGTAACTCAGAACTTGATTTTCAGACCAAATTTCGCAGAGGAGATTTTTGGGATGCACATCTTAGTAATTATAGCCAATGTGTTTCTCAATGATGCAATATCCATCAAAATGGGAAGAAGAGAAGACCTCAGACACCATCAGAAATTAAACTTAATCCATCAACAAATGTTTTGAACAGTGATAGGAAGGAGAACTGGTACATCGACAAAAACACTTCTCATGAGCCTTAATATTGTGTTTGATCAGTGTTTTCAGGAATATATATATTGATCGAGGAAAAAGGAACAATGATACAACATAAATATATTTCTAAAATAGTTTTGAATTTTTTTTTATAATAATTGATTTATTTTAATGAAACAACCATTTAGATAATGGTTATGAGAAATACAATGAATTTAAAGAAAACTAATAGAAGAAAAGATTGGAAACAAGTTAATTAATCCAATTATAATATATCAATAACATTAGAATCTAAACTTTATTCCTTACGCGTTTTCTGCTTGTATTGGTCCAGAGATAAATGTCTTCAACGCTATAAATGAAGGTATTTTTCAGAATCAACTGGTTTAATGAAGTGCAAGGCTCATCATTACTATAAATGAAGGTATTTTTCAGAATCAACTAGTTTAATTAATGAAGTGCAAGGCTCATCATTCATTCAAGAGAAAATGAAGAAGAAATCTCAATATAAAAAGTAGAGGAGGCAAAAAGAGAGTAGGAAAAATATTCAAGAAAGCAACTCCATCAATTAACACCATCAGGCATCATAAATAGCAGCTAAAAGTGTGTTTCTTCTACTCTTGAAACAGATAAAAGATTAGAGAATGAAGCGTACAAGAGTGATATTGATTCGGCTCGTCTTCAGCAAAGAACTTCTGATGCAAGTACAGAAGATGAGCCGGATCAATACCACGCCATGTCTGCTTCTCCAAAAACATGCCCATTTCTTGATCTCTATTCCATGGACACACTACTTCACCTCAATGCGTAGATGGAGGGGGTGGAACCTCCGTATATATAGAAGAGGAGAAGCTAGCTAGGAGCTACAATTTTTAAGGGTTTCTCGGTCTCCATATTGTGGATGCCCCGGCCCCTAGATTCATAGATTTAAGGGATAAGGTAAATTAGGACTATATATATAATTTACTATAAGCATATTGGAACGATGTTATCAAGATCAAGATTTGGGAATCCCACTATCAATCTCTCTCATGTTGCTTAGGAAAAGGACTTCCATAAAGGATGATTTCTTTTAATCTTGGCATGTGAACAAGAAGGAAGAGCGAGTCATGTCGCATTTGTGTCGTAAATATGCACATGTCATGGTTAATTTATTGTTGAATCAAACCTATAATAATTCCAGGCCAGCTAGCTAGTTCCACAGTCACCTGTAATTCGAGTACATATACATGTTCGAATGTGTTCACGAATAAGATTGTTTTTTTTTTTTTTAATATTAGATTTGTTAACATATTCTTGTAACAACGAGATAACCTTTAGGATTATTCTCACCTCACCTCGTTACTTGAAAATAATATTTAATAAATTAATTGAAATTAATTTGAATTATTTTTTATTTTTTTAATTTAATTATTTAATATTACATCGGTTGAAAATTAAATTTTATACTCTCTTTTGATTTTCTTTTTATATAAATATCCTGGTCTTATTATTAAGGTCACATATTTTGGTATTTTAACCTCGGTTAACTCGAGTTGTTTTTATTTTATTTTCTTTTTAATATATTATTTCAGTCTTGTGATTTATTGAATTGCTCTCGTTTCATGAACCAGGTCATGAATTTAACAAATTAACCTATTTTATTTTAATTTTAGTATTTAATATTGTGTTTCAATGAAAACTAGACTTTATAATTTATTTCAATTCGATCACTTTTTATTAGGTTATCTCGGCATCGTTATTCGAGTATAGTGTTTAATAGGTTAACCTGAGTTAACTTGACTTATTTTTATGTTGTTTTTTAATTAAAATCTTTATAAATTTCATTACTCAATATTAGATCCGTAAAGTCAATTAAGAGTTAAGATTCATAATTTGTTTTTATTTGTTCTTTAGGAGATTATCTCATTCGTATGATTAGAATTACAAATTAATTTGACATGTTAATTTGGAATAAATTAAATCATATTTTTTATATGATATTATCTTTATCTTATAACTCGAGTTATATATTTAAAAGTTGTCATAACATGCCTTGTATTACGTAAACACCTATATATATATATATATATGTATGTATATATAAACAATAATGTCTGTCAAATTAGAAAACATAGGTTTTTAATAAATAGTTAAGGAAATAAAACCTTACACCTCCACTTCATGGACAAATAAGATTTTTATTAGACATTAGAAAACTATAATTTTAGTAACACTAATTGTATAAATATTTTGTTTACATAGTTCTCTTATTTCAAAGTTATTGACTAGCATACGTGCGCAATAGGCATGTGTATTATTAATATGTATCAATAACTTAATTCGGCCCCTTCAAGATTTTATATCCTAGCTCTATCACCGCATCTTCAGTCCATTCATATATTAGTCGAGGCATAATATTTTTCGGGAAAAAAATTAATAGCACGACTCGTACTATGCAATTTGCATTTGAGTGAATCTTCCCCGCCCCCTCTATGTTCTATGGCCCTAACTAATTTGAAAATGTAAGGAGAATGTAACCCACCAGATCTAAAAATATCATATAATTTTTTTTATATATATATAAATATTTTTAAATTTTAGAGTGTTTAAAAGTATAGTAATAATTACTTTTTAAAATATTTTTTATCCGAAATATATTAAAATAATATTTTTTATTTTTAAAAATTATTTTTAATATCAACATATCAAAACAATTTCAAAACATAAATAAATTAATTTGATTAATTTGAAGTAAAGAAAATAAATTTAATTTTTTTAAATACAAAAATAAATGGAAGGTTCCTAGTCAAGGCATTCATGTAGCTTTCTTCCTATTTTGCTTTTTTTTCCCCTTCAATTGTAGGATTCAATAAGAAAAATATGATTGTTCTATTTTAGAAAAATTAATATAAAATTTCTTCTAAAGTTGAAAAATTGGGGGATCTCATTAGACCATCGTATCGAACCCTAAAACCAGTAAACAAATCCCTAGTTGCCTTTTCAGTCACGTTTAGCCCTGTCATTTGTATAATCTTGGTCTGCGTTGTTGATTACATAATACTCTTTTTTATCAAATAATATATACTTATATCTTCCAACACTTTTTATTGTTAATATAGAACATATGCTGGATATATAGAACGACATATTTAGTACACCAAGACAGGTCAGAATCTAATTCAATTGGTACAGCATATTTAATGCATGCCAGTCAGCATATACCCATAAAAAATTTCAATATATATTTTTATTTTAATATTAATACATTAAAATTATCAAAAAAAAATATTTTTTAAAAACAAAAAACTTACTCTCTCTCTCTCTATATATATATACATATACATGTGTGTGTGGATCACAAATCATGCTTCCACTAGGAAAACGAACATGGCATTAAATATAAGAGATAAAACAAAAGTTGAGCTAGCAGCCATATGTTACCTTTTGCTATAATATTTGAAAATTGGAGAAAATAAATTAAAGGGTGATTGCTTAGCTTGATTTGTCGTCAATGGTGGAATTTAATCCCGATCTCAGAAGAGGAGAGATTCCTACCACGACCAAGATTGTCCTTTTCAACATGGATTTTAGGCCGCAGACACCAAGACTTTTAACCCACCCCTCTCCACAATTCATGAGATGCTTGACCAGGAGACACCATTGGCTTGTTTTTTCTGGAAATGATGCAACTTTTCAGGAGTCCAGACTTTGAAAATCTTGGCATTGCATGTACGAGGGGCAGATCCTTGACAAATCATCTACAATCCTTGACCATACTTTTTAAATACAGTCAGGTGACCAACCCAGTTGAAGGTTTAATTTTTAGGTTTTGACTCTGTTTGGGTGTTATTGGAGTTAATTTTATTTTTTAAAATTAAAATGTTGTTATTTTAATAAAAAAATAAAAAAAATAAAATAGTTATAATTAAATTTTTAACTAGATTTTACTAAGTCAATTTATCGGATCAGCCGAGTTTTTTTTTTTAATTCAACATAGTTTCAATATTAGATTCACTCAAATTTCAAAATTATAACGAAAATTATTATAATATGGTTGGGAATTATTTATAAAATAATACTAATAAAAAAAAAGTTTAATAACGATTATTTTTTAAAATATTTTTATTTAAAAATATATTAAAATAATATTTTTTATTTTTAAAAATTATTTTTAATATTAGTACATCAAAATAATTTAAAAATATAAAAATATTTAATTCTTAACCAATCTTTTTACATTTTACATTGCAAAGAAAAAAAAAAAAGGGCAAAATATTAATGATTTTAGCTACAAATATCTCCCTCTGTTTGCTAATTCTGATATCGGTATTTGAAATTAGATTAAATATATGGCACGAATGAATCTATGATAGGTTTGATTTTTATTTTATTAGAGTCAAATCGTGAAAAAAGGGAAAATTACTATACAAAGTTTAAGCTTGCTAACACTTTAAACTCAATCAAAATATACTTATAAATGCTGCTAAAAAAAAAACACATTAATCTTGTTCTCTCTTCGACTAGCCACACTACCCATCACAACCACTGGCCTTTCATTTACTCTCTGCCCTCACCATCGTCGGCCAAACCCACTTGAACTAACCCTAATCTCGGAAACCACATTCTACTCATCCATCCCTGAGCAGTCTTGCTGCCAAGCGCCCCACCGCTTTCAACCCCCTCTTCCCTTTACCAACCACCACCCAGCATAGCCCATGGTATAACAACCTTCTCCACTATACTAGCCCAGCAACCCTATTCTCTCTTCCCCCACTCCAGCGAACCTAACACA
>NW_011499968.1:71467-84607 GCF_000495115.2 Populus euphratica
CTGTTTCTTGTCCATAATCAAAGAGAAATTGAGTGATTATATGAATTATAATTCAAAATCATCAACAGAAATTAGGAAAAATCTATCGCTGTTTATATCTCCACGAGGTGATTACGTTGCTGTAGCCAGTGCTAATCAAATTACGATTTTGTCCAAAGAGAATGATTATCGGCAACCGCACGCAACCTTCACTTGTAAGGCATTTAATTTTAATTTTACAAGCTTAAATATTAAATTATGCAGTTAATCAGTACCAAAATTTATTTATTTTTATTTCATTTTTTGGATTTTTTGACAGGTAGAGGTGGTGGTGTGTTCACGAGCGGGGTGTGGTCTGAATTTCATGGTGTCATAGGAGTAGTAGATGATAGTGATACAGTTTATTTGATCAAAGTGAATGGGGAAGAGATTATGAGAATTAGTAAGCGGCAGTTGAGAGCAAGTTCGTCGATAGTAGGATTGATTCCGCAGGATGCTGATGATAATGATGCGCAGCGGTCTTGTTTGTAAGTGTTGTTGGATTTGCATCGTATGTTAATAACATGTTAAGTTATGTGATTTTGATGGATGATTAATTGGTTGAAAAAGTTTTCCAGGTGTAGATTTGTTGTTATTACAGCAGATGGATGTCTTCATTTGATTGAGATGAGTAAGGAGCCAAGTGCTTCTGTTTTAAATAGTGGGTTGAAGTCGCTGGGGATGCTTCCAAAGGATGTTTTCTGCTTTGACTATAGTTCGGAATGTTCCTTGCTTGTTGTTGTTGGTAGTGCAGTTGGTATGACGCAATCGTCTGTTGAAAATTCTGCTGGTATGTTTTAGTGCTCTGTTATTTTTGTTGTGGTAGTCAAGTGAAAGTTTGAATTTGTTAAGGGGTTTATGTAATTGATATATATGATTTACATTAGACATGTAATTTGGAGGTTGACGTGAAAATGCTAGGATTTCTTTTTTTATTGAGTCGTATGGGAATAATTTTGAATATCAAGCTGTCTTGTTTTTCTAACCTTCAAATGACGGGATGCTTGTCAACAATTTTAGTCTCTTATAATTTTTCATCAAATCACACTGACTTTGAATTTCCAACTACTTTCTATATATGCAAGTACTAAAGCTTGTTCTTGTTTGTAGCCTGACTTGCATTTCTCAATGAAAGATCAAATGTTTGAGTCCTGCTAAGCATATTTGGACTTTAACTCTCAGATTTGGATCTCTGTGTCTAGCCCTCACGGGACACCTCACACAGGATTTATGGAGTTTCTTCATTTTTTTTCCTAAACTCTTTGGAGCATACTTTGAAAAAAAGAATTACAAAAATAATAATACCCGAGTTGACACTTTGGCCCATGAATTTGTAATGCAACTCGCTGTGTAGATGGTGAAATCATATATGTTAAATACCCACCCCAGGCAGCTTGGAATAACATTTTTTTTTTATTTAAATTACATTAGACAGTTTTGGAATTTTATATTCTATTTTTTTTTTTCAGGATCTTGTCTTCTTTCTCTTTGGTGTAGAAGTCGAAACTTAGATTTGGAACCATTGATTTCTATTCAGTTTGAAGGCTTGTATTCCAAATCAAAAGATGCCGTACTATCATGTCCAAAGGTGCTAATTTCACCACATGGTAAGTTTGTTGCCACTTTAGATATAACAGGACGCTTGCACATTTTCAAGATGGATAAAGAAAGTCGATCACTTGTGAGTTTTTCTTGTGAAGAGCAATTACGTTCACAAGGAACCAGTAACATAACAAATGGACAGAATGAGCTTTTAAATGATATTGTGGATTTTACTTGGTGGTCTGACTGCATCATGACTCTAGCAAAACAGGGAGGCATTTTGGCCATGCTTGATATTGTTACTGGCTTAAAGTTTCAAGAGCACAACCATCTATATTCAATGCTTGTTCTGGATAGGATACAGCAGTTTCAAGGCCGCATATTTGTTTTAGATAGCAAAGTTCTGAGTAAACCTCATAGAGAGTTAGGTAATGTGTACAATGTAGAGCAGGTCACTGGTGGCAGAAGTGATCAACTCGATGTTTCCCAGTTGCACTGGAGCTTGATCTCACTGTCAAAGAGATCTGTTCCTGAAATGTATAATATCTTAATTAGTAACTGCAAATATCAAGCTGCCTTGGACTTTGCCAATCATCATGGCTTGGACAGAGATGACATTTTAAAATCTCAGTGGTTGAACTCTAGCCAAGGAAAAGATGGTATTAACATGTTTTTGTCAAATATCAAGGATCGCAGTTTTGTGCTTTCTGAATGTGTTGATAAGGTTGGACCAACAGAAGATGCGGTAAAAGCCCTACTGTCATATGGGCTGCAAGTGACTGATCAGTTCTGTTTTTCGGAATCAGAAGCTGATGAAGGGAGCCAGATCTGGGATTTTCGTATGGCTAGACTTCAGCTGTTACAATTCAGGGACAGGCTAGAGACCTATATGGGGATAAACATGGGCAGGTATTGTGTTATTTGGGAACTCAATCCCCTCTCTCTCATGGCTCACGGGTATTTATCAGAAATACAATGCTTCATCAGGATCTGGACAACCATTTTTGATGTATTTTATGAACTTTTACTTGAGAAACAGGCTGAATTCCTTGATGCATTTGCATACCATGCAAGTTCATATAGATTTTTGTAGGGAAAAAAAAAGACCTGCTATTCTTTCTATGGATATTGAAGCTGTTTATATCAACTACATGCAGAAAAATCTCATGCAAATTTCTCCATTAAGTCCCCCTTTCATTTTGTGATTTAATTTGGATCATTGAAGATGCTGCACCCACATAAATGATTTGATTCTTGATACATAATTTCAGGTTTCTTAATTCATTTTCCTTCACATGCAAAAAAGCTTTAGCATAATGATTTTAAGATGCTATGCTTATAATTATTCCACTGCTGTTATTGATATCATTGCTGGAAATTCTTATGCTATTAGAGAAACAGCATAAAATATTCCTGGATTGTGTAATGACTTTATAATGCTGTGGTTATTATTATACTGCTGTGGTTGTTGCTGTCATTGCTGGAAAATTCTTATGAGATTAAAGAAATTATAGCATAAATGTACCTGAATTTACTATCAGATTATTAGTTGTATTGACTGATAGTGTATTGACGTAGTCTTTGTGCAGGTTTTCTGTACAGGAATATCGCAAATTTCGTATTACACCTGTAGGTGAAGCTGCCATAACACTTGCTGAAAGTGGGAAAATTGGGGCCCTAAACCTCCTCTTCAAGCGTCATCCTTATTCACTATCTCCTTCACTGTTGAAAATATTAGCTGCTATTCCTGAAACTGTTCCTCTTCAAACCTATGGGCAGCTTCTTCCTGGGAGATCTCCTCCCCCAAGAATTGCTTTTAGGGAAGAAGATTGGGTAGAATGTGAAGAAATGGTTAACTTTATCAAGGGGCTACCGGAGAATCATGAGATTGGTGCCCAGATCCAAACGGAGCCCATTGTCAAGCAGTTTAGGGAAGAAGATTGGGTAGAATGTGAGGAAATGGTTAACTTTATCAATAGGCTACCGGAGAATCATGAGATTGGTACCCAGATCCAAACAGAGCCCATTGTCAAGCGGTGCCTTGGTTATCTTTGGCCGTCATCTAGTGAACTCTCTGAGTGGTACAAGAACAGAGCTAGAGATATTGATAGCTTTAGTGGCCAGCTTGACAACTGCATCGACTTGATTGATTTGGCTTGCCGCAAAGGCATCTATGAGTTACAGAAGTTTCATGAGGATATTTTATTGTTGCACCAGCTAATTTATTCTGATGAAAATGATGTTGACGCATGTTCTAATATGAGTCTTATCTCCTGGGAACAGTTATCTGATTACGAAAAATTCAGAATGATGCTTAAGGGAGTGAAAGAGGAAAATGTGGTAAAGAGGTTGCATGATAAGGCTATTCCATTTATGAGAAATAGGTTTCACAACATGACCTATTATACACAAGATCAGGATACAGATTTCCATTTTCCTTCGGTTCATGAAAATGATTCATTTCTGGTAAAATGGCTGAAGGAAATTGCATTGGAGAACAAACTAGACACATGCTTGATGGTTATTGAGGAAGGATGCAGGGAATTGCATGTTAATGGTTTCTTCAAGGACGAGATTGAAGCTGTAGATTGTGCATTGCAGTGCATTTATTTGTGCACTGTTACAGATAGATGGAGTATAATGGCTGCCTTATTGTCAAAACTCCCACAGAAGCAAGGTACATTCTGTGGAGTACAGATTTGATTGAAAAAATATTAATTAGGTTTTATTGGTTGCTATTTCGTTTATAAATTTCTAAATAATATAGGTCTCAACACACGTGTGCACACATCTTGTGCACTTAGAGAGGGATTTGGTGGGGGTGGGGGTGTTTCATTTTGTAAAAAAGAATGAAATTGGAGTCAACATGTATTCACTGTAGCTAGTGAGAGATCTCATGGTACAGAAAATAGTTTCTGCATTTAAATAAGCTCATGGCAGAGCTGATCCTTCTTAGCCGAGAGATGCCAGTTATGAGACTTCAAACTTGAAATAGGAATTGGCATAGAAGATACAGATCATTCCAATTGAGCTCTGCTCTCAAGTTTGAGTTGCTTTTAAAATCTGAAGTTTCGATAACATGAGTTTTCTTTATTGATTTTCCTGAATCTGAAACTTTACCCTTTTTTAAGCTGTTCTAGTATAATTAAGCTCTGCTCTCAAGTTTGAGTTGCTTTTAAAATCTGAAGTTTCAATAACATGAGTTTTCTTTATTGATTTTCCTGAATCTGGAACTTTACCCTTGTTTTAAGTTGTTCTAGTATAATCAAGAGTCTTGGTTATAATGACTATCTATATTCTACTGAAGACTGAAATGTATAGAAATATCAGGATACATGAACACAAAGCATGTGTACTTTGTGTGCAGTTTTGTCATCTTTGGTTATTGTTGGTATTGGAATTGTTGATGATTAATAGTATTTCACCTTAACAGATGTTGGTATTTCTATTGAGCACCTCAAGAAACGACTGAAGCTTGCTGAAGGTCATATTGAAGCAGGGAGGCTTCTGGCACTGTACCAGGTTTGTCTTTTGTTTTCTATGGTCCATGCTTCTTTTGATCAGGAAATTCATTACAAATGTCAAATAATTGAATCATTAGATATATGCTTCTATTCAGGAATCTTCACTTTCTAGCTTGCTCTTTACTTCTTTGTTTCAGGTTCCCAAGCCAATGAATTTCTTCCTTGAGGCTCATGCAGATGAAAAAGGTGTTAAACAGATTCTTCGTCTTATACTGTCAAAATTTGTTCGCAGACAGCCAGGTCGATCAGATAATGATTGGGCAAACATGTGGCATGATGTGCAATGCTTGCGAGAGAAGGCTTTTCCTTTCCTTGACCCAGAGTATATGCTAGTGGAATTCTGCAGAGGACTGCTGAAAGCTGGGAAATTTTCACTTGCTAGAAATTATCTGAAAGGTACAGGTTCAGTAGCTTTGGCATCAGAGAAAGCAGAAAATCTTGTTATTCAAGCTGCACGGGAGTACTTTTTCTCAGCTTCGAGTTTGTCTTGCTCTGAAGTAAGCACTCGTGCATGTTATGCTCTGTTATGGCTTTGGATACCTGGCAGTAATTTGATTTGTTCATCTCTTTAAATATCCATTAAATATCTGCATGTTCTGAATTTGAATATGGGTTTTAGAATGCCATGCTTTGTATCACTAGGAATTGTTCTGAAGGCACTCTTGTAGTTTAAAACTTTTAATTAGATATTTGTGGAATCTTGAAAGTCTTTTGGTTTAGTATTTCATTATATGTCATCAAATGCATTTTCTATCTATTAACTTGTTATGATTATCTTTTTGGAGCACCTATGCCATGATGCTATAGTCTAAATCCATCAAAGGGAAGGAACTGTAGGTCAAAGTCAGATTTGTTTCGTGTGCCATTCATCTTCCTCCAATTATCTTTTGGAAAAATAAAAAATACCAGCTATTCCAGCCGCAAAGCTCAATCATGACCAGCATAATCTCCACCAACATACCTGCACTGCAACAATCCAATTACCACAACCAGTAATCCTAACTGTCACAAATTCTCCAGAACCAATGCTACAGAATCCACTCCATTGCTGTATCACAACCTAAAGGACTGTCCACAGACCTGTCATCTCCACCACAAATCCAACTCAAATTGCAGTCACAGGCCCCCCACCAACAATCAAAACCATTGCAGTGTCACACAATACATCCCACCGTAATTTCAACAAACCCGTTTCTAACCCATCCTTATGTGACCAAATATTTATATCAAATCCTTGTATTTCAAATAGACACACATCATTAATAAAATTCACGAAACTTTAATTCCTCATAAGTCTTGTGCATATGAAAAAATCTTCTTTCCAGGCAGATGACTATAACCTTATTTGGCCAGCATCTAAGTTTTGAAAAAGAAAGTGTGAGACCCTACAAATGATTGACTCAAAACAGGTTCTGTCTTGTAATGGGTGATTTTATTTTCTGGTACTTGAGTTCCATTTT
The DNA here is from genome assembly GCF_000495115.2 of Populus euphratica. Taxonomy (NCBI): domain Eukaryota; kingdom Viridiplantae; phylum Streptophyta; class Magnoliopsida; order Malpighiales; family Salicaceae; genus Populus; species Populus euphratica. Next base: position 78,012 of record NW_011499968.1, read on the forward strand.
CCTTTTGAGGCACATGTTTTGGTCTGTCACAGGAAAAAAAAAACGTTTTGCTTTAGTTTCTATGAATTCCTCAAAAATCACAATTATAATTGTGTTTTTGGAGTTTTTTAATTAGATGTTGGTGGAATCCTCCATGAATTCTTGAAAAACACTTTCTCTGTGGTGCATTTAGATTTTTTAACTACATGTTCTAAAACTGATGGACTTTTTGTTGTATGTCAGAGCCAAGTTTGAAGTATCACCTATAATGTATCATGATGGTGTTTTCTTGATGTATTGTATTATTATGTATATTGGATTATCAAATAATGCTTCAGTTCTTTTTTCTTTTTCTTTTTCTTTTTATGAAATGGAGTAGGTTGGGAGGTGGCTGGGGTTCTTTTAACACACTTATGGAATAAGTAATTGTAACCTGTTGTGTTTTAGGTTCTCTAGTTTTTTTTTTAACTAGCGACACTATAATATGCAATAATGTTTCCATTGTTTATGACGTTGTTTTGTTTTTTCAAATGGCTGTCTTCCTGTATAAATTGATTGATTTTGCTTCTGCAACTTGTTTCAGATCTGGAAGGCTAAGGAATGCCTTAATTTATTTCCAAGTAGCAGAAATGTTCAGAAAGAGGCTGATTTAATTGATGCTCTCACTGTTAAACTTCCTTACCTTGGGGTGACTTTACTTCCTTTGCAATTTAGACAAATAAAGGATCCTATAGAGATCATCAAAATGGCAATCACTAGCCAAGCTGGAGCTTATCTACATGTTGATGAACTCATTGAGGTTGCCAAACTTCTTGGGTTGAACTCTTCAGATGATATATGTACTGTTCAGGAAGCTATTGCTAGAGAAGCTGCAGTGGCAGGTGATCTACAATTGGCATTTGATCTGTGTCTTGTTCTGGCCAAAAAAGGGCATGGTCATGTTTGGGATCTATGTGCTGCGATAGCCAGGGGTCCTGCCCTTGAAAATATTGATATAGGCTCTCGAAAACAGCTGCTAGGTTTTGCTTTGAGTCATTGTGATGAGGAATCTATTGGCGAGTTGCTTCATGCGTGGAAAGATCTTGACATGCAAGGCCAGTATGAGACATTGTCAATCTTGACAGGGACAAGCCCTACAAGCTTCTCAGATCAAGGTTCCTCTATAACTTCACCCCCAGCCTATGAAGAAACAATTGATCTTAAGGATTACTCTGAACTGGATGGAGGAGCAAGCAGTGGAGATCGAGAAGTTTGTTTCAGTAACATTAAAAACACACTTTCTTTTGTTACTAAAAACTGTTGTGTGGATAGTGGAACTGATCTGGAATCTTTTTTGTGGGAAAATGGAAAACTTGTATCTTTTGCCACTATTCAACTTCCATGGTTGCTTGAATTGAGTAAGAAAGCAGATAATGGTAAGAAATTTTCTACCTTTATTCCTGGTAAGCATTACGTTAGCATAAAAACACAAGCTGTGGTAACTATCCTGTCCTGGCTGGCAAAAAATGATTATGCTCCCAGAGATAATGTTATCGCCTCACTGGCAAAATCAATCATAGAACCACCTGTTACAGAAGAGGATGATATCATGGGATGCTCTATCTTATTGAATCTTGTGGATGCCTTTAGTGGAGTTGAAATAATAGAAGAGCAGCTAAGAATACGGGAGAATTACCAAGAAATTTGTAGTATCATGAATGTGGGAATGACATACAGTTTATTACATAACTCTGGAGTTGAGTGCAAGGGTCCGGCTCAGAGGAGAGAGCTGCTGCTGAGGAAGTTTAAAGAGAAGCACAAACCACCTAGTTCAGGTGATTGTCCATAATTGGTTATTTATCATAAAAAATCTACCCAGCATACACTTTCGCTGTGATTCTATTTTATACCACTTAATGTTCTTTCCAGAGCAATGAAGGTAATTCTTCTGTCTGTTGTTTTACCTGTTGAATGCAGATGAAATGACCAAAATTGATGTACAGTCCACGTTTTGGAGGGAATGGAAGTTTAAATTGGAAGAAAAAAAACGTGTAGCTGAACAATCTAGAGTGTTGGAGAAAATCATTCCTGGAGTTGAAACTGGGCGTTTTCTGTCTGGTGACCTTGACTACATTAAGAGTGCTATTTTCTCTTTGATTGAATCAGTAAAATTCGAAAAGAAGCACATTATAAAGGATGTGTTAAGACTGGTCGATGCCTATGGCTTAAATCACACTGAGGTATGTTGTTGTATCTGTTTTTATCTTTGAATATATGGAGGACAACCAACTGATCTTTTAACTTTTTATATAATATATTTTCTCTGTTCTTCAGGTGCTACTAAGGTATCTTAATTCCATCCTTGTTTCTGAGGTTTGGACTGATGATGATGATGTTAAGGCTGAAATTTCAGAGGTCAAAGGAGAAATAATTAGCTTTGGTTCTGGAACCATCAAAACTATTTCAAAGGAGAAATAATTAGCTTTGGTTCTGAAACCATCAAAACTATTTCCTTGGTTATATACCCTACAATTGATGGGTGCAACAAGCAACGCCTTGCTTATATATATGGCCTCCTCTCTGACTGCTACTTGTGGCTGGGAGAATCCAAAGAATCATCGTCAACAGCACATCCAAATTCACCAAATTTGTCTGCTCTTGATGCAGCTCGTTTGTACAAGGTCTTTGAGCAAGAATGTCACAGAGTTTCTTTTATCAAGAACTTAGACTTCAAGAATGTTGCAGGATTAGATGGTTTGAATTTGCAGTCTTTCAAAAATGAAGTCTTTTCACATGTTAATGAATCTAGCTTGGAAGCCTTGGCAAAAATGGTGCAAACACTGGCCAGTATCTATGCTGATTCACTGCCTGAAGGTCTCATAGTGTGGCAAGATGTCTACAAACATTACACAATGAGTTTATTGTCTACTTTGGAAAGTAGAGTTAGAAAAGAGTGTGATGTTCAAAATGCTGAAAGATTTCAGGAATTTATGAGTCAACTGGAGCAAACCTATGATTTTTGCAGAAAATATATGAGGCTTTTGTCACCTTCAGATTCTTTAGATATTATGAAGCGATACTTCAAAGTGATTATACCCCTTCACAGTTCTCATGAGATTATACCTGACAACTCAACATGGCAGGATTGCATCATCGTTATTTTGAACTTCTGGCTTAAATTGACAGAAGAAATGCAGGAGATAGCATTAGATGAGAGCTCAGTAGGAACACTGAGGTTTGATCCAGAGTTCTTATCAAGTTGCCTGAAGGTTTTTATGAGGATGGTGATGGAGGATAGTGTTTCACCAAGTCAGGCCTGGGGCACCGCAATTGGTTATGCAAGTTCTGGTTTAATTGGAGATTTTTCTGTTGAGATACCAATTTTCTGCAGAGCTATGTTATATTCTGGTTGCGGGTTTGGAGCCATTTCAGAAGTATTCTTGGAATCAATGTCAATCTGCGCCATCAGTTCAGCTTCAACTGCTAAGAATGAATCCCTGGATCTTCCTCATCTCTATGTAAATATGTTGGAGCTGATTCTAAGAAACTTGGTTGGTGGATCCCATGAACAGCAGAATCTGTATCATTTGTTATCATCTCTGAGTAAGTTGGAAGGTCAAATGGAGAATTTGCAAAGAGTCAGGCATGTAGTTTGGGAAAGAATGGCCCAATTCTCTGATAATTTGGAGCTCCCAAGCCATGTTCGAGTATATGTTTTAGAGATTATGCAGTTCATCACAGGTAGAAGCATTAAGGGTTTCTCCACAGAGCTAAATTCTAATCTTTTACCATGGGAAGGATGGGATGGGTTGCTCTCTACTGGTAAAAAGAGCAACCCTTCTGCAAATCAGGGGTCACCTGATCAGACAGATAATTCTAGCAGGTTTACAAGTACATTGGTTGCCCTCAGATCATCTCAGCTCGCATCAGCCATATCCCCAAGTATAGCAGTTACCCCTGATGATCTCTTTAATGTTGAGACTGCAGTCTCTTGCTTCTTGAAATTGTGTGAATCTTCCAGTACAGAGCCTCATTTTGATGCTTTGATAGGCATTTTAGAAGAGTGGGAAGGGTTTTTTGTAACTGCAAAAGATGAGGTAGATACCACAGAAGCAACAGAAACAGGAAATGACTGGAATAATGATGACTGGGATGAAGGATGGGAGAGCTTTCAGGAAGTAGAAGCTTTGGAGAAAGAGAAGCCCGAGAATTCCAATCAGGTTCATCCTTTACATGTTTGTTGGATGGAAATTTTCAAAAAGCTTATCACATTGTCCAAGTTTAAGGATGTGCTAAGGCTGATTGACTGTTCCCTATCAAAGTCCTATGGAATATTGCTCAATGAAGATGATGCCAGGAGCTTGAGTCACACTGTGCTTGAGAAAGATTCTTTTATGGCTCTAAAAATGATGCTTCTTCTGCCTTATGAAGCAATACAGTTGCAGTGTTTGAATGTAGTTGAAGACGAGCTGAAACAAGGAGGGATCTCAGGCATGCTTGGCAGGGACCATGAGGTCTTAATGCTCGTGCTATCTTCTGGGGTTATATCAAATATAATCACCAAACCCTCGTATGGCACCACTTTCTCATATCTCTGCTATGTGGTTGGGAATTTCTCACGCCAGAGTCAGGAAGCCCAGTTATCAACAATCACAAGCAAGGGAGCAAATGAACGTGTAAACATAGAGAAAGATGTGCTGTTACTTTTCGTAAGAATCATGTTCCCCTGCTTCATATCACAGCTTGTGAAGACAGATCAGCAGATCCTAGCTGGATTTCTCATTACGAAATTTATGCACACAAATCCTTCTTTCAGTCTCATTAACACCACAGAGTCTAGTCTTCATAGGTACTTGGAGAGGCAGCTCCATGCACTGCAGCAAGGCGACTACTTTTCCCTCGAGGAGATAAGTTCCTGTGAAATGTTCAGGAATACAGTCTCCAGACTGACGATCAAGTTGGGAGATGAGATTCGATCAGCATTGCCATTGCTTTCTAGTAATGCTAGATGAACTATATTATAAACCGTCTCTTTTTTTGCCCCTGAAAAGAGAGGGGAGGGGTGGAGAGGTCTTATTTTAAGAAACCCATCTAGACCACTCACAGATGCATGTATTGTTGCTTCCCAGTTCCAAACGTGGGACATCAAATAGGAAAGAGGACTGGCAGGTCTCGAAAAGAAGCAAGGGTTAGTTTGGTTCTCCAGCACAGCTTCCCGTTTCCGACTCTGAACCTTTCTCAGTAAGAAATCTTTTTTTAGCAATTTTGCCTAGATTCACTTGAGAACATTTTTTACTTTGTGTTTCAAACTGTAGGATATCAATCCCTGTTCTTATTCGTTCCTATGTAGGTTATATGGTTTTCTCCTTTCTCCTTGGTTTTTTAAGGAGGTATGTATGTACTCGTCAGAATTTTGGTTAGGCTGCTTTCTGTATACACAGAGTGTGCCTAAACCATCGAATGAGTTGCTATATCATCCTTGCATCTGTCTTTTGGTTTTGAAATGCTGATTGAATAACTTAGACACATTTTCATATATAACAAGATCCATTTCTTGAGAAATTTCTTGCAATCTCTTGTTGGATACGGGCATTCCAGTTGATGATAAAATCCTTGGATGTATTTGCTCATGACAAACTGACGTCATATTGATGATATTTTTGTTATAGATATCCCATTAATCAAGTCAATTAATTGTGACACTGCCCTTGAACATGAATTCTCCAAATTATTTTTTGATATGAGATTTAACATCGAAGTAAAATCATCAAAAACACTAAAATAAATCATTATGATTAAAATCATTTTAAGAACACCCATCAGCATTGAAATCCCCTGGACCTTCCTCGAACTAAAACGTCCATTACCTTCAATTATTAGAATAATATCAATTTAATTTGTCTTGCTCCTTGAACTAGGGTGCAAAGCACGTACTTTGAGCCCGGCTTCCTAACTGTAAATCTAAGCCTTTGCATAGTTGGCGCTGGGGCTCAAGTGCTTCACACACTATTTCTTCAAGTTTTATGCTAATTGCATCCAGTAAAAGGACTCAATTGCAAATTTAAATTGTCTGGGAGTAAAATTCAAGTTTATTTTCACGTTATCTTAGCCTTAAACAAAAATAAATAAAGCAAGATGAAAATGATGGGCAAACCACGGACCTTGGCAACATACTTCTACTCGAACCTCCCTCCCTCCACGTTTACGCCACGTCATAAACAAAGTCAAAACCCTAACTTAACGTCTCCTTCGCCTAAACCCATCATCCATCATAGCAAACACTACCTCCTCTGCTTCAAAAAAAATCAATCAAACGTCTATAAAATGGCCACGTCATCTCTCCCTTCTCAACTTCTCTCCGTACATTCCCCTTTTTCAGCTTCATCCGGTCAGCAACATCATCATCGTTAATGGACGCTACTAATAACAAGGTGGTAGAGGTGATTGATACAGAGGAGGAACTGTCAGTGTCTCTTGCGAAATACGCAGCTGGTTTATCGGACAAATTTGACAAAAGAAAAGGGACTTTCACTGTCGTTTTGTCAGGTGTTTCCCTCGTCAAGTCCCTCAGGTACCTCGTATTTGTCATTGTCAAGTTTGATCCTTTTTTTTTTTTTTTTTTTTTTGTTATTGTTGGT
>NW_011499968.1:85597-92715 GCF_000495115.2 Populus euphratica
TTGACTTTCCTGCTTTTTTGTCCTATTTTCTACTCAGCTCTACGTTGTCCCCCTAATTAATCGAAGACTACTATGCTACCATGTTACTTTGGTATGGTAGTACCGAGGAGCACTGAGATATACGTGTGATCTGGGGTCGGATGTTTTCGTTGTCTGCATCTCTTCTTTGGAGATCAGTTTCCTGTTGAAGGTTCCGGGGAAACAGGAATGTGCCTTCAGAATACAGAAAGTGGTCTCCAAGTCCTGATCAACAGCCATTGAACGCTCCCTTTCTAATAGTTAGATGATGTAAGAATGACCGGTGACCATAATTCTTACCAGTAACTGATTTATCACTTGTGTTTTTGAGTTAGCTTCATTTAAATTAGCATGGATAATATATCTTAACCATAGTACTAAATATATCCAGCTCCTTAATTATCATACAAAAGCAATTAATGAATCAGGAGCATGTTGTTCTGATCAAGGATTCTATGGAGATCATGTGGGTGAGGATGAAGAAGCAAGTAATGTTGGTGGGAGCAAATGATTTGCATGTGGGCAGGGGCAGAGAGCATTTATCTCATCAGATGTACTCTTTTATGTGTCAAATGACAAAAAAGAAAGCAGTGATTGACAGAAAAGCAAAACAGCAGAAGGTTACGTCTATACATATATATACGGCGGAGGAATAATATATTGAATAGTTATTTTATTCGTGTGAGTTTTTTTCCATCAAAACATATCGGGTGTGCAGATTGTTTTATTATGTTTTTTAATATAAAAAAATTAAAATGTAAATTGAAATACAAGCATGTAAATAAATAACTATTTATATAAATAAATAAATAAATAAAATTATTATCAAAAACTAAAAGAGAAATTAAAAAAAATAATATATCAATGCAAATCAAGATATATAATTACATAATACAAAATATTTATTTTTATTTGATTATGTTTATTAAATTTATTTACTTACATCAATAAAAAATAAATCTACATCCTAAAAAACTCATAATTTAAAAGATAAATACTAATAAAAATAATTTAATAAACTTACATCTTATAGAAATTATGCAAGGCCGAATAAATAATAAATATTATTTTTAAAATGAATATTTTTTTATTTTGAAAAAAAGAAACTTTATTTGTATAAATATAAAAATAATTATAATTGAATTAGAACAATATCTTGAAAAATCAAATACAAACACAACAATTAAAATAATATTATATTAAAAAATAACATATAAAACTCATGATACAAATCATAAAATTAAAATAAATTTATAAAAAAATAAAGATAATTACTTACCAATATTTTTATCAAAAAAACAACTGTAAAACCAAATGTTTTTTGACAACTAAAGGAAGGGGATCAAAATTAATGTTTTTATATAAAATTCAAAGCCATTATTTATTTTAAATGTTATTTTCACTTTAATCTTATGACTTTCAATCAGATCTTTCCTTCCAAGAAAATATTCAATTGGATGCTAGTTTGGATGTTAATTTGGAGGCTAAATTGTGTCAAAGCTTGACTATTACAATCCACTTGTGAGAGGATGTATAATACTTGCAGCTATGTGTTTTGACCAGAAGGCTAGTTTCTGCTAATTAATGCAGGAGGAGGTAGAAAGATGCCTCGAAAACCTTTTAGCAGCTGCTTCCACTTTGATAGCTGACACTGATTGCTCACTGGTTCCACTTTTAGTTTGCGTGTTCAAGTTATGACTATAACTAGCTAGGGCTGGTGCACGCATGGCATTGGAAAGCTTCAATATTGATATATCGAATCAAATCATCCAATATATATATATATATATATATATCAAAACTCTATAAAAACCAGGTATATGTGTATTTGTATGGTACAGTACTTGAGATCTTGATCGATGGCTACATAATTATTCCGTTGAATACTTCATTGATTTATTAATTTGAGAAACGAAAAGGGCATTAATTATATATCAAGTATAGATATTGATCAGAAGGCCAGCCGCATCATCTGGATCTATAAATAATTAATCATAATGGGTAATTAGTAGTTGTCCTTGACAAACTAAATAACCTCGTACAGGGCACGAGACTGATCCCTAGCTAGCTTAAATAGCTAGCAGCAGGAGGGTTTTCATGGCCGCATGCATGGTGCAAGAGGAGGCAAGGTAAGGGCAAGAAGAAGGCCTATGTTGGGAGCTTCGATGATTTTGTTGCTGAGGAGACAAAGGGCAAATATTAGGGCACTTGATTAATGGTGCATATCTGAAAGACAGCAATAGGAATATAAGGGTACTTAGCGCGGAAAACCAGAAGGAAACCTTAGCCCATGCATCCCATCCACCTTGAAAGTTTAAATCTCACCTAGCTTTATATATAACTATTCAACCAAGATAAAGGACTTTTGCTGAGCAATTGTGAGCTCTCCCCTTCAATTCTCTTCTCATGGTTTGTTTGAAAAAAAAAAAATAATTAGGCTGCCAAATAAACATCTGATTCCTATCATAAAAATCCCCGAGGGTGCTTCAGTTTTAACATAAAGTTTTTGTTTTGAAATTGACATTTAATAATAAAGAATAATGTAAATTATATATCAGGTTTCATTAAATAATTTAAATTTTTAAATTAAAATAGTTATTTAATATAATTTCAAAGCTTTGCAGATGTAATGAGTTTAAATTTATCACCTTTGTAATATTTAAAAATTAAATATAAATTAATATAAGTTTATATAAATTTTAAATTTAAAAAGCTTTCGAGATGGTTGTTTCACATTCAAAATCATTTCATTCTTAATTCATTTCTATATCAAAACTTCAATCAACTAAAAGAATCGGGTTTCAAAAATGATCTATAAATTCACAGTCTCACCATCTCATCATGCACTTAGCATAGCTGAACTTATCCTTTCCATAAGGAAGATTTGATCGGTATCTTATACATAAATACACACGAATATATGTGCATTTAAAATTATATATCAATCAAGTGAAGCTAGCATTATTATCATTAAAGACAGAAAGGTAAGCAGCACCCAAATATTGCACTCATATTTAATAAGGTTTTTTTTTATGAAATAATAGTTAAGTAATTAACAGACAAACAAGAACACTTTTAATTAGTTATCTAAGAAAAAGAGAAGATGCTGCAATATTCTTTAACTCGACAGATCTTGTCAGTGGAAACCTTCGCCATCCTCATTATAATATTTATGCTATGATGCTCAATACAAAACATTAATTGGTCTAACGTAATTAACAAAGAAAAAAGTTATTCCTAATCTAAATATAAGACAAATAATTAGTGCTATATGAATGTAGGAGAGCATTTGATGATGTATATGAGGAGACATTAATGATTAAATAGAAAAAAGGCAAGTAATTGAGGGAGCTAACTAATTCCAGGAAGAAACAGAGAAGAGGGAATGATTCTGCCAGCCTAAGAAGAAAGAATTGTTGAGAATCCGAAGCTGATAGCCATCAGAAGGATAATTGAGCCTTAGCAAGAGCTCGGCCTGCGAACGTGCAAAGGGACTCAATGGAACTTTGATAAACCCTACACTCTTCAGCATCATTTCCCAAGTCTCAAATTTCTGATGCCTTTCTCTTCTTCCTTCTCCCTCTTCTGCTACTATGTCCATTATCTCTCTCCCGAACCATATCTGCTCAACTGCCAGTCTCTCCCTGCTGTTTGGTGGCAGGGTTGCCTCTAGTGAGTCAAAGAGAGCTGTGTAGTGATCTAGGGCCTCCAGGAATCTCTGCAAGAAGAGAGGGTGGTTGTGGTTGGCTTCCCTTTCAGCAACGGTCCCCACCTTAGGGTTCAAGGCCTTGATTTTATGGAGAAAAAGGAGCAGTTCACGAGAATCATCCTTAAGGAACCTGTGAAGATACGAAACGCAGTTCACGGCCAGAGCTTCATCTGGGAGAAGAGTAATTGCTGAGGGGAGACAGTGGGCAAGTGAGGTAGGGTCATTGTTTAGTAGTAGAAGAGGATGGAAGTGGAATCTGAGGCCCAGAGACTGAGCAAATTTCAAAAGGCGGTCTCCTGTCCTGTGGAGGACGTTCAAATCATGGCCAGTTCCAGTGATTCGAAGCATAGGAGGAGGATGAAGACTGTTGTTAGATCGCTCAGCCAAAGCTTGCATCAATGGAGGCCATTGCACCCCATGCATGATATCAAAGTCTATGATGTGAATGACTTGCTGTCCTACTTGTATTGCTTCCAAAATAGCCTGATTTGCTGTTAGATGGCAGAATCTTATGAATGGGGTGATCTTATTCAAAGACAAATAGCAAGACCGAAGAGTCTCCTGATCCGACTCATAGCTGATCAACATCTTATCATTAGTCCCACAAGGACGAGAAGTAACCATGTTGTTGATATTGAAAACATGAGCAGCAGGAGCAATACTTGTAGAGATTCCATGGCCCTTGAGGCGGAGAGAAAGGGCTCGAATAAACTGATGAACCAACCTCTCGGTGGAGTCACCATAAGGAGAAGAGTTGGAAGACAAAATGGAGAAGAACCGTTTAGCGGCGGAGTAGTCAGATTGAGAGATGAGGTCTGCACAACTGACTAGCAATTGACGCATATGAAATGCTGTTGGTGGCCCTGGAGTCTCTTCTTCTTGATGTCGATCATGGGAATTTGATGAACTCATCAGCTGTGACTGTGTCTGCAACTGTGACCAGGAGCCAAGCATAGTGGTCTATCAATGCTAGAATCCAGCCTGTGAGCTGCCTTAATTAGCTGAAGCTTAAAAAGCATCAGGAAAAGGGTTCAAAGCAGGTGAAAAAGATACATGACAAAATAAAAAAGGGAAAGATTAAAAAAATTTAAAAAATGCAGCTTATGCTGAACTTGGTGTGAAGAAAAGGCAAACTGACAAAGAAACAAACAGTGTGTGCTGGGTCGGCAGCAAAGGGCATGGCTTCCAACTTGAAGTAATTTATGAGAAACAAAAGAAAGAAGAGAACATTGTTGGTACTTAGCAAAGATGAAGAAAACCAAATAAATACGCTCATTCGTCTGCCTCAAACTGCTTCAACTGCTGGTGATGCTGATGCTGCACGTCCCTATTACTTGTCGTGCAAGTCCTCAGTTCACTCCCACCTCTACAGCCTCAGCATCCACGGACCATGTCCCCCTATAAACTCCCTAACTAGCTAACTAGCTAGCTACTTTGACAATAATTAATATACGAGCAACATTATAATACCATTTTCTTGTGTGGTTGCAAAAAATTTTCTAAGGGAAATGAAATCTTCCAAATATACTGGGATTTTGACCAATAAATATATTGGCGATGGGAATATATAAAGAAATCAAGGCTAAGAAGTTACATCAGAAATTCCTCCTCCACTACTTTCAGAATTCTTCTTGAATAATGACACAGCTAGCATAAATTTTAGGAGAATCACATCCTTTGAAAAAACATTTAAAAAATTACATAGTTTAATATAATTACTATTCAGAATTATGATTGTGAATCTAATCATTATTCTAAATTGTGTATATAAACCACAATTTAAAATAATGGTTACATATTACAATTATAATCCTGAATCAGAATTATAATGAGTATATAATCACCCCTCTATTTTACACGGCTACTGTTTATTTAAAAGAAAAAAAAAACCAAAAAACCACTATAAAAAAAACTTTTAATAGCCCAAAATAACCTTTAATTCTCCACCAATTAAAACATCATAATTATTTTTCCCTGGTCTCCACCAGTCTTTCTGTTGTTTTTGGTTGTAAGCCCTTAGCCTAAACTTGTGTTGACAGCCTCTTTGCCGCAACAAATAGTGGAACCGCAACCCAACCATGAAAAATAATAATAATAATAATCAAGGTAAAACAGTTATATTGTCTTTTAGTTTTAGTTTTAAGGATTGCATAATCAAATTGATAAATTTTAAGTTTTGATTAATATTTATTTGTGTTGTGTTTGATAATAAGGTATTTTATGATGCTAAGTTACTTAATTTGGATTTTAAGTGTTGCAATTATGTATTTTTAATAAAATTGATATTATTTATGGCATCAATTAGGTTTGAATTAGAGATATTAAGGTTTAAATTGATTATTAGGTTACTTGTTGTATTTAATAATATTGTTTGAATTGAGATAACTTTTGTTTTAATTGATACAATTAGATAATTTTTTAATATTAATAAAATTATGATTGAAATCATTGCAACTAAAGTTTGCGTTGAATTTTGAAAAAAAATTGTTGTTATTGAGAAAATTGTTCAATTGAGATCATTTAGGTTTTACTTGATGCAATTAGATATGTTTTTATTGATATTATTGTTAAAATATTTTTAATAAAATTGCAATTTTTATTAGTGGTTGATTGAGAATATGCTATTTCTCCCATACTTTTCAATCTTGTACTATATTCTAAAATCTTTTGCCAAACCATGTTAGTGTGGTAAAAGACCACTACGTACTTTCATTTTATTATTGTGCATCTTTTATTTATCTGATATTATTGTACATCTTAAACATCCAGTTCCTGGACACACACCTTAATTAATATAACATTTTCCCATATCTCATCTCACCTTGATCTTTCCTAGTCAGCTAAACAGATACTCCAAATAATTATCTATAATAATTCTACGTATGTAATGCATGGATTAAACTAGATGCTGAATAATTTCTGGCTAGCTATTTCCTAAATAATTAACTAAATGAATAAGCTATTTATAGATGATTAAGAAAGTTTATTCTCGCTGTTAACTCTATATATATATATAGTTTTAAATGTATTAAGTCTATATGATACACTTTTAAAATTATTTATTTAATTTTTAATTACGAATAATAATTCAACTATGCGTGGTAGACATAGTTGTTAGTACGGGTACCTGAAAGAACAGTGAATTCCAATATCAATCTGTTGCTGAACTTTGGAATTTGCCTAGGGCCCGGGAAAGGATTCACTGAACCTTTCATTCATTCATTTATTCATGTACAGAAATATGTGTGTAGAATGTTTTCATTTCCTTCCCTCTTGTGCTTGCAAAATTTAGCAATGACATGCATAACCAAGGTGTAATTCTTATTTCAACTCCCCGTACTTTTTTTTCATGAAAAAATAATTATAGATTTACACTATTTTAGTGTTACTC
>NW_011499968.1:98025-106978 GCF_000495115.2 Populus euphratica
ATTGTTGTATTATTGTTATTTATAATTTGTACAATTAACCTCCCTCTAGTTCGACCCCGGTCTTACCGGGTTATTTATTACTACGACACTCCTGCACTTGGGAGAAGACATCAATCTTTTAGTCATGTCAGTAGTTTTTGGATTAGATACCTCATGCTTCATTTTGATGTTTTTTGTTACGTTTTTGGATTTAAACATGTTTGTGTATGATACTGTTACTTGTTAGGATAAAAAAAATATGTTTTAGAAGCAAAAAATGCCCATTTCTAGGGCTTGGCAATGACAGAGCATGTTTGAATTTTTTTTCCTAGGTTTATAGGTAATGTTCTTCGTATTCTTGAAAAAATTTCCTTAGCCCCTTGATTCGAACCAATTTTAATCCATTTATGTGCACTGAACCTTCCTTATGCATGATTAACATATAATATAAAAAGTTAAAGTTTGTTTATCGTAGCAAACCTATCATAGTAAGTCGATAGAGATAGACATTATTAGACTATAAAAAAATAATAATTAAAAAAAATATAACTTATCTCAGATAAGGTGTATTAAAAGTATTAATACTTTTTAATTTATACAACCAATTCCTTACCTAGAATCTCTACAAAAACAATTATGATTCCTAGTAGCAGTCACTAGCCACCATCCATTTTAACTAAAAAGAATTGATCAGATTATTAGAATAAAAAAAATTATCTAATTATCCAAAATTAACATAAGCCTTAGACGATAATCTCAAAAGGAATATCTGAACCTCATCATTTTTGCATTAAATTTTACAAAATTCTTTAAATATAGAATCTAATTTTGCCTTCTTCTATATAATATTTATGTTATGATGGCCAATAGAAAAGGTAAAGTGTTCAAATGAATTAATTAACAAAGAAAGAAAATGGCAACTTCTCATCTATCTATCTATTTATCTATATATATATAAACATGCGAGGAAAGCACTGTATGTTGTTTCCCACATGTTTTTTTTGTTCTTTTTTTATATTTTTTCCTTTTTTCTAAAATTGACTTATTTTTTATTTTTTTGTTTTTTTTTTAAAGTATCTTTGCTAATTTTTTTTAAATATTAAACTGGTTAAGAATTTAACTATGTAATTTAAAAAAAAATACTGTGAATTGCTACAATATTTCCCTACATGGTTTTTTTATGATTTATTTCTTTTTTTTTTAAATGATCTTTGTTGATTTAATTTTTTTCATATTGAGCTAGTTGAGAATTTAGCTTTATAGTTTTTTTTAAATAACACTATGGATTGCTATAATTTTTCTCCCATATGATTTTTATTTTGTTGCAATATTTCTTCACATGTTTTTTTAAATTATATTTATTGAATTTATTTTTTTAATATTAAGTTGGTTGAGAATTGAACTTTAGCTTTCCCTATTTGTTTTTTCTTTTTTTTTTCAAAATTGTCTTCTTCTTTTTTTTGTTATATTTTATTTTTTCTTTTTATTTTTTTCAGAATTTTTTTTGTCGATTTTATTAGTTGAGAATTACAACTTTAGAATTCTTCATAAAACATTAGAGATTGTTACAGTGTTTCCCTTCTTAGTTTTTTTTTTTAAATTATCTTTATTAATTTTTTTAATATTAAATTAGTAAAGAATTTAACTTTATAATTTTTTTTAAAAAATATATTATAATTTAAAACAGTTTATCTTCGTATAATTTTTTTTATAATTTTTTTCATAAACTTACAACAGCACACAAGCCCCCGGCGTCGCTCCTGATATCGTGTGAGTGTGTGTAACGTGTATTGTACTTAAATTTTCGGTTTAAAATTAAAGAACAAAAGTCTCCATCTACCTCGCACGTTACTATGCATTAGTTTGTGAAATAGTGAGAATCTTCTGTTATTTCCAAGTCCATCATATGAATTCCCTTCAAAAGCATTGGTTTATGGATGAATAACAGAATAAATAGGTGTCTGGCACATGGAACAGGGATCATAATTAATGCATATACCCCTAGTTTATACGTACAGAATAATATGTAATTGGAAAAAAAATAGTAATGAAACAGCTGAGGAGGAAGAGGGAGAGTGAAGGGTTGGTGTGGGACGAGTTTGACAACCTCGGTAGAAACACGCAAAGCCATAAATTTGCATAAGAGAGCTGCTTCTCTTCTCTCAGCATACTGGGGATCTGATCAAGTCTCAAAGCTTGCTGACACTTCCTGTTGTGGCCTTGCTTGTCCCGTTTATGGCTGGATTGATTCCTTTTTATTTCAGCACTGATTGATAGATACTCTTCAAGCCATAGGACATGTGTGATTGACTCTACAGCCTCTCTTACAAGAGTTAGGGCTGCAGTGAAACTACTGCTGCTTCCTTTGCCCTATCTGTGTGTGTATTCGCATAGCGACAATGGGACCATTTCTTTCCATGCTTTGCTTGGTAATCAATGATGATGCAACCACTCTCTCACTGATCAGGTCGTACTGCACTGTCCATGATCATATCCATCTTCTTCTTTTTTTTTCTTTCTTTTTTTCTTGCGGGAATATCAGTCTGGACAGGCCAGTGAGGAGACCATCTCCCTTGCCGTGACAAGTTAGGATTAACAACACTACACAAGCAAACTTCCTCCTTTCTTCTACGTTCTACTCCTTTTGTCCCCACCCCAGGCACGTGTGCTGTCGTATAACCTGCAGGCTTGCCAGCATAACTTTGCTTCTTTTCTTTTCTTTTCTTTCTAAATGAAGTAGTAAAAAAAATTAATTTTATAGCTAAAAGTAGAATAGAGCATCTCTAGGCCTCCCCACCAATAAATCTTCCATCAATACTAGATGGATTGATTCAAAAACTCATTACTTGAAATTTGATTTAGGCTGTACTTGAGATCAAATTCGTTAAACGGTTAATCTTGCTGAACATGATTAATCTAATCAAAACCTTATTATTTTAGCCAAACCAATAAAAACTAAATTGTTCAACATAAGAATCAAACTATTGTACCTTTTTTTAATTAAAAAAAAAACCTCCTCTAACTTGCTGCACTAACACATGAGATACAAATTGATTATATTATTATATATAGAGTTTCTATCAAGATAAAATTTTCAAAAACATTTGACATCTTCTCTCTTCACATGCACCATTATCAATTGATTATGAATGATATATAATTGTTGCACAATATGATAATTAACATATTTATAAAAATTAAATATTTTATCATAATTAGAAGTTGTGTGGGATTGCGGTCCGATCGTGTTTTTAATTAAAAAATTCTGATTTTGTTAGTTTTAAATTAATTTTTTTTATGTTTTTTATATCATTTTGATATATTGGTGTAAAAAATAAATTTAAAAATAATAATTATTATTTTAATATATTTTAAAATAAAAAATAATTTCAAAAACACTTTCAAACACGTATCTAACCTACCGAGTCAACTAACTAATTCAATGAATTAACCCACAATCCAAGTGATCCGAAACCTTATCGGAAGAAAGGGATTAAATTTGACAATTATGGTTGAAATTCTAAGGAAAAAGGCACCCATACGCTCTTAATTACCTTATATGTGATCGTTAATTAAGTAATTATGTTACTTGCCATCACATAGAAGGAAAAAAGAAAAAAAAAATCTCCAACTCTCCCTTCACAAATCGCTTACATGTTAACCTAGTCAGTCAACATGTATCCAATAGAAAACTACAGGCCGGCAATCAAAATAAAATCTGTGCCAGATTTTACGAAACGGAGTAATTTAAATGTCTATCCTGTCTTCTTATTATCTGAAGCTTACCATATTTGTGTCTAAATTAGAATTAGAGATTGCATTACGGAAAGAGAGATCCAAAAGAATGGAAAGAAGCAATTTAGTTAACAAAAACCAAAAAGGAGAGAAAGCCCAAAACTAATTTTTGAATTTGGAGAAAGAAGGATTATTGTGTTTGACCTCCTAAAAGACCATGGTTTCTTGATCTTGGTGGCACCTTTGGCCAGGAACTTTCTTAGGTATCGTTACTTAGAATTAGAAAATTAAGCAAGGAATGAAACTTCCTTTACCATCAGACAGATCTCTTAAACTGTATATCGTTAGAGAATAGATACAAGCAGAACAACAACAAAAATAAATATATGCAGTCGTCTTTGCGGCACACATATAAACATTGCCCTCAAAGCATCAACATTGCTGCAACCTTTGTAATGTATTTCAAGACAATCGAGTCATCATCAAGTTTCTTGGTTCTTAAAGACATTGGGATCATCAAACTTATAGTGCTGACACTCAAGTTCTTCGAGCAAAGAAACCAGTACTTGAAGATGGCTCAGATTGCCTTGATATGTGCTTACGAGGTCGCACCAGTACAGATGGTTGGAGAGCATGTTAAGATGTGTGTCTCAATATAATTCCATGTGCAAGGGTCTGGAACTTCGGACTCCATCTCTGTGAATTTTTATTTTGGCCAGGATCGTAGTACTGTACTTAATTAGATCAATGGTCTACAACTCCATAATTAAATATATACTTCTCCTTCATCAAATCAGCATTCTGTATTGTGGGTAGTTACTTGTTGATTGCATGAAATAACTAAATTGTTAGTTAGTTTCAATACGAAATTTGTGATCGAGAGGGGGGGAAAATCGACAGAAGTCATGACTTAATTGCATGGTTTATGATTTTAGTTGCCGACCTCTTTTTGTGAGCGATTACATATACCCGTACATTATCACAACATTTTCAGTACACTGATTTTATTTGTTTTTTTTTATATTTAGTTTTTATTAAAATGTCTTCTTTTTTTCTCCATCCCTTGAGCCCCATCTGCAAGAAAGCATATAAATTTTCTCAATTTTTATTTCGAAAGACAAACAAAATAGAGTTCTGTCTTCGTCTTTGCGTGAAAAACATGTCTGAAATTTATCCCATATACACCCTTGTGTTTCGTGCTCCCAAACACTTCCTTATTGTTCATACTGCAAACTAAGTTATTGTATACATCAATAGTGGTTGGTTCAAATCATTCCATATTTATTCTTCTAAAATAAAATCTTGAATTCAACTTTTATGTATAAAACACATCATTACTTGAAGAGCTTTAATCCTTAATGAACCAACCTGGCTTAACCAAATTAATCGGGATGTAATGATTTTCGAATACGAGGGTTTAGACCCAAAAATAAATAAATGTACACAACAACGAGGACATTTTCACATTTACTTCTAGTAAAACTAGAGACTTGTTCAGCATCTTCAGATAAATTTAAGGTTTCTAGTGTCGATGCCTTTACTTTATCCTTGAACCCAAATACTGTTGGATTTCCCCTTGATGAACAAGAAAGTCATCAACAATTTCTCTAATATTAATTTACCTTCACCCCTAAACGTTTAAAAGTGAAGCTCTTTCACTCGTATACATTAGTGGGTTGATTGCTTTTTTCCATTTCTACAGATTGAACTGAACATGACATGTAGAATTAAATGTATTTCTGGCTATCCAAATATATTACTGCGCGGCATTCCTATTACATGTAATCTCGCTGGATGCTCAAAAACCATTTATCAATCGTTGGATACCCAATTAGGCCTGCATGTTGGTGTGATATTGCTTCCGCGACATTAATGGCAGAGTCCCATCTTCTTGATAGCCTCTCTGAGAGCCAAATCAAGCTTCACCATGTAAAGCACCTCATCACCTTCTACCGAGTGAAAGGCCACCTATAACTATACCCCTGTGGTCTGTGCATGGTACCCTAATGACTGCATGGGAGCATCAATTACACTCCATTTGAAGGCTGCATGAACGTTGACTTTCAGAAGTTGGGGTTTGGCCCTAGGATATGTCCATACATAATGTTGAACTGCTTGTTCTTTGAGTAGCATGTTGTCTCTTTTGCACAATAAAATGCCTTGCTCCTTGCCACTCAGCATAAATTCCAAAGACCACATACACAGTTCTTCCAGGATCAACTGTGTCCCTGCTAAACCACATGTATCCCTGGGACACAAATTTGAAAGTTTTCAGATGCTTGGTGTTCATCTCCTATCATCTTTAAAGAGGGGCTGCCCCTATCTCAATTCTCCTCGAAATCAATATTTCACTCATTCATCGAAGTAAAAATCAATCAATTTAAATGTCAAAGAACACCATCAAGATGTAGAATTGAAAATCTATAAAACCCATAAAAGAATTCTACTGATAAATGTCGAAGTGACAGAAATAGAAAGCAACAAAAGGTGTCACCTGACCTTGTTCAGCAGTTGCACGGTTCTGTTGTTCTAACCAGCTAACCAACAGAATATTCAAAGACAGATCTGCTGCCTGCTGGTAATCTTTCCATCTTAATTTTGTGGCGTGTACCTTATCTGAGCAATCAATTTCTTTCTTCAAATTATGTTCTACAATGTTGGAAAGTAAGATAAATTATATATAAAAAAATTACATGTTAGAATTAAGAAAATGAAAAAAAGAAGTTCTCATATAGCATAAACCAAGGGAATTACATATATTGAGTCACTGAATAAAGGAAACATTTAACCAATGTGTCTCCATTTTTCCATCAACTCTTAAAATATATCTTGAGCTGTTTCCTTTCTTCTTCATTACATTTGAACCACAGAGTTAATCATGAAGTTTGGTGTAGAAGGGCTAACTCTTATAGCTTCATCATTATAATCGTAGCTTTCACTTGCTATGAGCTTGTTTAGCAGTTAAGGCTGTGGGAAAAAGTTTCGACTTGTTTAGAAAATACTTCACATGTTGAAAGAAACTAAGCTGAGCTTTTGACAACTAAATAGAGAAAGGTGTGTTTACCTGTGATTCTTTGACAGGGTTGGAGTGACAAGGATTCCCTTGATGTTCTTGAAGATTAACTTTCAAAAATTATAACCAAATGAGCATACAGTGAACACATGAATGCATAACTAATCAATACTTCAACATGCAAGTGTATTCAACTCTCGTGTTTTTGCTGTCCTGCATGTCTTTTAACTCAGTTTCCATGAACAAATACTTACAACCACCATCTCGACTAGGGGTATTGGGATCATCCAAATTAATTCATTCTATTCCTAATGGTTGATTGATGTGATCTTTCAACCAAACCGTGGAAGTTTGCTAAGGACGCCAACAGGGGTCAGGGAGCAAGAAGAAAGGCTTAGTCTAGGCAGTTTGGTACACAAAATGCAGCCAAAGGAGCCAAAACCTACAACAAGAGAGAGAATTACATGGGCCAGTAAAAAGTGTAGGACTTCATAGACTGCCTATAACAAAGTTAAAGCCAGAATCAACTCCTGCAAACTAAATCAGCCTAAGCCAGTTTGGTACACAAAATGCAGCCAAAGGAGCCAAAACCTACAACAAGAGAGAGAATTACATGGGCCAGTCAAAAGTGTAGGACTTCATAGACTGCCTATAACAAAGTTAAAGCCAGAATCAACTCCTGCAAACTAAATCAGCCAAGTAAGAAACAGCTGTAGCAATGCAGAAACAGTTGTTAAACCCAGAGAAACAATTGTAGTATTGCTGCCTCATAATTTGCATCAACAGATTAGAATCAGTAGGATTAATGCAACAGCAACATTACCACTGAATGCATAGTGAAATAAGATTTCTCACAAAACAAGCATCATCAACCAAAACAGTCGAATACAAGGCACAAGATCAGAGAGGTGTCTGCAGTCCATAACAGAGAAGCAGGAGCAAAATGTCAGTCCTTATATGAAGAACGAACTTATCAGTATTTTGATTCTATTGGAGCTAATTAAACATAGCATCCCAGAGACAATATACTTCCAAGAATGAATTCAATTGTAGCAACTTATTGCGAAATAAGCAACATTTAGTGAAACAGTCCATAAGCAAGAAACAAAACTCTATCAAGTTAAGCTAATTATCCACATTCACAATTTTCAAAATGACACCGAGGAAAGGACATGTTTGGCACATAAATTAACAGCCACATAAAGCTGATATAAAATCCTGAACAGATCTTTTCTGCATTCTTCCATAAATTGGCTTCTTTTCCATTCCTTCTAATACCATGGAAGTGTGCCATCGTCAGTCACTCAGGTTAAATATCAATGATATTTCTATTTAAGCATGCTCATATGATACAAGTAAAAGAGTAACCAGCACGGCCAGAGAAGAGAGCATGTAAGAGATGTAATTACAGATAGAAAACAGAAAGCACAAAGATTGAATTTAAGAATGTAATATGAAAGATCACAAGTACAAAGAATTTCATACATAAAGGAAAGCACATTGTTTTAACTCTTGGAAACCTCAAAAGTTGAGAACCTATCGGAAAATTATAGGTAAATCTACAGATTTGGTGTCATCCTTGACAGATCCCCAACAATTCTTTAGAACACCTTAGCAGCTGTTCCATTGCTGAGGTGCAAGTCCTGAGTGCAAGCCTTCATAGAGGAACTTGGGTCCACCATCTGGAATTAACCTCTCATCTAACTTTCTCCTACTATACTTCAGCAGATAGCGGTCATTTTTTCCCTTGCAACTTTTATCATCAGGTGTCATAGACTCATTTCGTTCCCTAAAAGATTGAGAACCAGAGTTCACACTATGGTCATTCCCCCTTGAGTCTATCAATTTGCTGGAAAAGCTCTGTTCTCCCATCTTCGAACACTTGCCCGCATTTCCATCTTTCTTAGCATTAGGTCTGATTTTACCATCACCAATTCCATTCGATTTCCGACACTCCAAGTCCACACTTTTACTCAGAAAATCATCATGCTTTCCACAAGCACTGGGATTCCTAAAATCAGAATCTCTAATCCGCGTTTTACCATTACCCTCCCCTCTCCTAGCAACACCCAAACAACTTGAATTAACCAAGCACAAATTACTCGATATCCGGGGCGAGCTATTTATTGCTCGATGCAACCGAAATGCCAATTCAAAATCATCAACATCATTATTCTCCTTAACAACCCCATTATTAGCCACCATATCCAATGCTTTCCTGGCCAA
>NW_011499968.1:108286-124734 GCF_000495115.2 Populus euphratica
AAATGTACACAACAACGAGGACATTTTCACATTTACTTCTAGTAAAACTAGAGACTTGTTCAGCATCTTCAGATAAATTTAAGGTTTCTAGTGTCGATGCCTTTACTTTATCCTTGAACCCAAATACTGTTGGATTTCCCCTTGATGAACAAGAAAGTCATCAACAATTTCTCTAATATTAATTTACCTTCACCCCTGAACGTTTAAAAGTGAAGCTCTTTCACTCGTATACATTAGTGGGTTGATTGCTTTTTTCCATTTCCACAGATTGAACTGAACATGACATGTAGAATTAAATGTATTTCTGGCTATCCAAATATATTACTGCGCGGCATTCCTATTACATGTAATCTCGCTGGATGCTCAAAAACCATTTATCAATCGTTGGATACCCAATTAGGCCTGCATGTTGGTGTGATATTGCTTCCGCGACATTAATGGCAGAGTCCCATCTTCTTGATAGCCTCTCTGAGAGCCAAATCAAGCTTCACCATGTAAAGCACCTCATCACCTTCTACCGAGTGAAAGGCCACCTATAACTATACCCCTGTGGTCTGTGCATGGTACCCTAATGACTGCATGGGAGCATCAATTACACTCCATTTGAAGGCTGCATGAACGTTGACTTTCAGAAGTTGGGGTTTGGCCCTAGGATATGTCCATACATAATGTTGAACTGCTTGTTCTTTGAGTAGCATGTTGTCTCTTTTGCACAATAAAATGCCTTGCTCCTTGCCACTCAGCATAAATTCCAAAGACCACATACACAGTTCTTCCAGGATCAACTGTGTCCCTGCTAAACCACATGTATCCCTGGGACACAAATTTGAAAGTTTTCAGATGCTTGGTGTTCATCTCCTATCATCTTTAAAGAGGGGCTGCCCCTATCTCAATTCTCCTCGAAATCAATATTTCACTCATTCATCAAAGTAAAAATCAATCAATTTAAATGTCAAAGAACACCATCAAGATGTAGAATTGAAAATCTATAAAACCCATAAAAGAATTCTACTGATAAATGTCGAAGTGACAGAAATAGAAAGCAACAAAAGGTGTCACCTGACCTTGTTCAGCAGTTGCACGGTTCTGTTGTTCTAACCAGCTAACCAACAGAATATTCAAAGACAGATCTGCTGCCTGCTGGTAATCTTTCCATCTTAATTTTGTGGCGTGTACCTTATCTGAGCAATCAATTTCTTTCTTCAAATTATGTTCTACAATGTTGGAAAGTAAGATAAATTATATATAAAAAAATTACATGTTAGAATTAAGAAAATGAAAAAAAGAAGTTCTCATATAGCATAAACCAAGGGAATTACATATATTGAGTCACTGAATAAAGGAAACATTTAACCAATGTGTCTCCATTTTTCCATCAACTCTTAAAATATATCTTGAGCTGTTTCCTTTCTTCTTCATTACATTTGAACCACAGAGTTAATCATGAAGTTTGGTGTAGAAGGGCTAACTCTTATAGCTTCATCATTATAATCGTAGCTTTCACTTGCTATGAGCTTGTTTAGCAGTTAAGGCTGTGGGAAAAAGTTTCGACTTGTTTAGAAAATACTTCACATGTTGAAAGAAACTAAGCTGAGCTTTTGACAACTAAATAGAGAAAGGTGTGTTTACCTGTGATTCTTTGACAGGGTTGGAGTGACAAGGATTCCCTTGATGTTCTTGAAGATTAACTTTCAAAAATTATAACCAAATGAGCATACAGTGAACACATGAATGCATAACTAATCAATACTTCAACATGCAAGTGTATTCAACTCTCGTGTTTTTGCTGTCCTGCATGTCTTTTAACTCAGTTTCCATGAACAAATACTTACAACCACCATCTCGACTAGGGGTATTGGGATCATCCAAATTAATTCATTCTATTCCTAATGGTTGATTGATGTGATCTTTCAACCAAACCGTGGAAGTTTGCTAAGGACGCCAACAGGGGTCAGGGAGCAAGAAGAAAGGCTTAGTCTAGGCAGTTTGGTACACAAAATGCAGCCAAAGGAGCCAAAACCTACAACAAGAAAGAGAATTACATGGGCCAGTCAAAAGTGTAGGACTTCATAGACTGCCTATAACAAAGTTAAAGCCAGAATCAACTCCTGCAAACTAAATCAGCCTAAGCCAGTTTGGTACACAAAATGCAGCCAAAGGAGCCAAAACCTACAACAAGAAAGAGAATTACATGGGCCAGTAAAAAGTGTAGGACTTCATAGACTGCCTATAACAAAGTTAAAGCCAGAATCAACTCCTGCAAACTAAATCAGCCAAGTAAGAAACAGCTGTAGCAATGCAGAAACAGTTGTTAAACCCAGAGAAACAATTGTAGTATTGCTGCCTCATAATTTGCATCAACAGATTAGAATCAGTAGGATTAATGCAACAGCAACATTACCACTGAATGCATAGTGAAATAAGATTTCTCACAAAACAAGCATCATCAACCAAAACAGTCGAATACAAGGCACGAGATCAGAGAGGTGTCTGCAGTCCATAACAGAGAAGCAGGAGCAAAATGTCAGTCCTTATATGAAGAACGAACTTATCAGTATTTTGATTCTATTGGAGCTAATTAAACATAGCATCCCAGAGACAATATACTTCCAAGAATGAATTCAATTGTAGCAACTTATTGCGAAATAAGCAACATTTAGTGAAACAGTCCATAAGCAAGAAACAAAACTCTATCAAGTTAAGCTAATTATCCACATTCACAATTTTCAAAATGACACCGAGGAAAGGACATGTTTGGCACATAAATTAACAGCCACATAAAGCTGATATAAAATCCTGAACAGATCTTTTCTGCATTCTTCCATAAATTGGCTTCTTTTCCATTCCTTCTAATACCATGGAAGTGTGCCATCGTCAGTCACTCAGGTTAAATATCAATGATATTTCTATTTAAGCATGCTCATATGATACAAGTAAAAGAGTAACCAGCACGGCCAGAGAAGAGAGCATGTAAGAGATGTAATTACAGATAGAAAACAGAAAGCACAAAGATTGAATTTAAGAATGTAATATGAAAGATCACAAGTACAAAGAATTTCATACATGAAGGAAAGCACATTGTTTTAACTCTTGGAAACCTCAAAAGTTGAGAACCTATCGGAAAATTATAGGTAAATCTACAGATTTGGTGTCATCCTTGACAGATCCCCAACAATTCTTTAGAACACCTTAGCAGCTGTTCCATTGCTGAGGTGCAAGTCCTGAGTGCAAGCCTTCATAGAGGAACTTGGGTCCACCATCTGGAATTAACCTCTCATCTAACTTTCTCTTACTATACTTCAGCAGATAGCGGTCATTTTTTCCCTTGCAACTTTTATCATCAGGTGTCATAGACTCATTTCGTTCCCTAAAAGATTGAGAACCAGAGTTCACACTATGGTCATTCCCCCTTGAGTCTATCAATTTGCTGGAAAAGCTCTGTTCTCCCATCTTCGAACACTTGCCCGCATTTCCATCTTTCTTAGCATTAGGTCTGATTTTACCATCACCAATTCCATTCGATTTCCGACACTCCACGTCCACACTTTTACTCAGAAAATCATCACGCTTTCCACAAGCACTGGGATTCCTAAAATCAGAATCTCTAATCCGCGTTTTACCATTACCCTCCCCTCTCCTAGCAACACCCAAACAACTTGAATTAACCAAGCACAAATTACTCGATATCCGGGGCGAGCTATTTATTGCTCGATGCAACCGAAACGCCAATTCAAAATCATCAACATCATTATTCTCCTTAACAACCCCATTATTAGCCACCATATCCAATGCTTTCCTGGCCACATCCGCCGCATTCCTCTCCTCCAACGCCTTCCTCACAGCCAAATCCCTAGCCCTAACCGCAGCCTCAACCTTCTCCTGTACCACACAATTAGCATCCTCCAAACTTCTACCCAAAACCCTACCGCTATTCCTCTTGCTATCCTTACAAACTCCCCCCCTCTTACTAGCAACCGAATTAGGCACCCAACAATCTATACAAACAAAAAAATCACCACCACCACCACAACTAGAATACGACCAAGGGGTGACAGCCTTACGTTTTGCAAAACATGATTTATGAACAACCCTCTTACATTGGCAACAACGAAAACACTTAGTCTTATCAGATGATTGTCTGAAACAATAAGAGCAAATCCCGGAAGACTCAACAAGATTAAAACATTTCGTACAAAGAAGGATGATTCGCCACTCACTGTATAAAATTTCGAGTCTTTTATGAGAGGGGGTGCGGAGACCACAAGACTGACATTCTGTCAGATTTGGCTGATCCCTTGTCTTCTTGGCTCCGTTGCTGATAATGGGCTGTTCTTGTTTTGCTCTCATTCTCTCTTGATCCATGGAGAAT
Organism: Populus euphratica; assembly: GCF_000495115.2. Lineage (NCBI taxonomy): Eukaryota > Viridiplantae > Streptophyta > Magnoliopsida > Malpighiales > Salicaceae > Populus > Populus euphratica. Next base: position 112,656 of record NW_011499968.1, read on the forward strand.
TTCTGATCAAGATTAGCTTTTTATCGCCTTCATCCTCTTCCCTGCCTATAAACCTGGCAGGAGGAGGGAACAAAGGAAAATGAGGGGTGGGGTTATTGACCTTTGGAGATCCTCATAGGTTTTATATTTTATACAAGTAGTCCCTCAACAAAATAGTTTCTTAGTTTTACTCCCACACTTTAAGTTTCTTTATACGGTTAATCCATCTTTTTGCACAGTGTTTTTTGGATATTTCTTGGAATATGCTACGAATACTCGATAAAATCGTGGAGGAAAAAAAAGAAACATAAAAAGAAATACTAAAAAAATGAAAATAAAAGGCATAAAATCTTAGATTTATATGAAATGGATGAAAATATTTGAAACTAAAAGGATAAGTATAAGAAAATAAAAAATAAAAAATAAATCTTGAAAGGGGATGATCTTGCGGATTATATATTTTTTAGATTTGATTTATTATTTCTTCATTATCTTTTATATTTATATTTACCTTTTTAGGTTTCAATTTTTATATATTTCTTTATTTCATGATGTTTCAATTTTTATATATTTCTTTATTTCTTTATTTTTTTTTCAAATTTACTAGTAATGAGTAATGAGAAAGAGGAATTAACAGTAAAAAATTACTTTTTTTCTTATTTTTTATTTTTAATATAAACACATCAAAATTATTATAAACATTATTTTTATTTTTAATATAAACACATCAAAACTATTATAAAACATTAAAAAAAATATCAATTTTTTTTATGCAGCCAAAGAACATGATCTTAATAAATTAAAATCTAAATACCCAGCTCAACAATTATTTAAATTTTTTTAAAATATAAAAACAAAGCTAATCCAGTATTTAAATTGTCATGATCCTTAATCACCAACGTTGAGGCAACCTTTCTCTTCAATTTCTTTCAATGAATTTTATTTCTGTGTAGAATTATAACTAAGTTTTGAATAATAAATTTTTAATATTACTAAAATATTTAGAGATAGAAATAAAATAAAATAAAATAAAAATTTTAATTTTTTTTACTAGTATACTGTAAACACAATGAAAAAGAAATTTTTACTAGTATACTGTAAACACAATGACAGAGAAAAAAATCGATGCAAATATTAAAAAAAAAGTTAACAAATACTAGAAAAAAATTTACAAAATTATTTTAATTTTTTAAAAGGATAAAAATAATTTCATTTTGGATTAAACTCCATCAAATTAATAAATATTTTTACTAATTAATAACTTTTTTCACTATAATTATAAGAGTTATACAAATATGTGTAGCTTATTAAACATAGCTTATAATTATAAGTAATGTAACTTTGAAAGATATAACTTAATTAATTAGAATTTAGATTTGTTCTATAGAAGTTATTAATTTAAGTTTTATAAATTTTAAAGTTTCTGATTATTAATTTTAAACTCATGAAATTAGTGCATTTATATAGGTTGGTCTGAATACTTATATCAATAAAAAAATATAAAAATAAAAATGGAGGAGGAAAGTCTCTGTTAAGCAGGAAACAAATATTTCTAGTTATCTAGCAGCATTGGCAGCCCTTTGTACAAATTCACGGTGGCTACTGAGAAGCAATTTAACATAATCAATGATCTGACAGACAATCCCAAATAGCATCTCCATGTTGATGGGATATTTCTTCAGCTATCATGGCTGAATCAGTCTCCGAGTCAGCACTCCCATCACTGCATATCCCAATTTGTCCGATCATCTCGGTGGAAAACCATCACGTGACTTTTGGTTTTTAAGGTGGCGGAGTGGCCCCAGAAGCTCTCCATCTTGCTGAAATGCTTGTTTGAGTGGCGTGTTGACCCTTTTGCTCAAAAGCATGCCTCGCTCCTCGCCGCTGGCCAAAAACCCCTTCGCTCATTCTTCTCGCCGTGGTCGGAATCCAGGCTGCAATCTCGTGGGTAAAGTATCGTCTGTTACTTTTTTACCATCTTAATAAATTTTTACCAATTTAATTTTAAATCTGAGCTAAATAAAAAGAGTTTTCAAATCTAATCCATTATACTAAATTTAATAATAATATAAAAAAAATTATATATTCTAGATGTTTTTTTAAAAAATAACCTTCAATTTTTATTTTTTTAAGCCGCGGTGTAGTATGATTAATAACCTAATTAACAAAATAACAAAAATATATGGGTTGATTTACTGTTCAGGTGAAGTGCAACTTAACCTTATATAGCATAATTTAATGGAATTAGATTTAAATTATCATAAAAATATAAAATTAAAAGAAAATGAACTAAAAAGTAAATTACACACGAAATTCATGAAAATTTTATTTTGGTATAAAAACTTATCTTTATCTTATAGATTTTTCTTTTCTCTATTTTCATATTATTAAAACCACATTTGAAAACATAATTGAAACCACGTTACTTTAGATTTAAATTTTTTATTAAATAGTTTTTATATTTATTTTTAACATGCTAATTTTAAAAATAATTTTTAAAAAATAAAAAAAAATTATTTTAATATATTTATATATATATAAAAAAAAACACCTTAAACCACAACATAAAAAAAACACTTTAATCCCAACGTTAAATCTTCCATGAAAAGCTAAAGGTGCCACAAGCATTGATCTACTGACATTCAACAGCCAATCATCCGTTCAAGTCCCAAACGACTCAACTTTCTTTGCTAGTGAAGCGCATGTGTTTTTTAGCATTTTAGTGATTCTACATGGCCGGCCATTCTCCTAAAAACACTCAAAAAAATCATTTCAAACCAAAAAAATGAAAAAGCAGGCGAGTCTATTAAGAAGCCAGATACACTTGCAGTAGATACAAAATTATAGACCAAGCTTTGAGAAGAATAACATGAATTACTTTGGAGACATGTCAAATTCCTAACAAGCAAGGAGGGGATGAAAGAAAAGACTGCTAATACACTACTCTGTCAAACAGGTGACAGCCAAAAAAGAATGATATTATAGAAGCTCAAGAGAAATATTTGTATCTCCTTTTTCTTTGAAGGACAGACCACTATAGTCTCCTTGTTAAATTTCAAGGCTAAATCACATCTAGTTGGAAGCACAGCAAATGTATAGAATGACTTGGATGGTTGTTTCCAAAAATCTCCGGTCTACTGTGTAGAGATTAATCAGATGTTTAGCGGCTCTGCCTCGGTATCCCTTTCCTTCATCGACCACTCTTCTGTCTCTGTAATAATTCACAACAGGCAAGTATTGGAACCATTAGCACCATATTTTCTCCCACCATGCAGCAGGCATAATATAATGTAAAATGAACTGAGCACTGCATTTATATCAAAGTTCAACAGAAGTAGCAAAGATTAAGGCAAATATTTACTTGGCTTGTCTGCAATCATCATGAGCCTCCTCTGCAAGATAGATGCCATGAAGAGGAAAATCGAGCACATGCCGAACATAATGGTGATAGGGAAAGCATTAACCTTCAAATCAAAAACCAAAGAACGAGTTAGTAACGAAAACAAGAGACACTCGGTGTTTCCAGTCATGGTAGGATGGGTGGGGAGGGGGAAGGTGGTAAGCATGGAGCAAAAAACTACTTCCAGGTTACAGATTGGTCATGCTGAAGATGGCTACCAATGGAGTTGGTCTTAACCAGTCGAATGTTAAACCAGTGCACTTTTTCCACTGAGGGTTATCAAAACTAATATGCACTGGCATAAATTCATAAATTCCTGGAAATTAATCTGGGTTTTTTCAGCTCTATAAGCAATTCTACATTTGCTACTCCTAATGAGTCATGATACACAGTAAAGCTAGTAACTTACATTGTACAGAACAATGCACACAAAGATATTGAGTGGAATGCGGAAGAAGTTCATGATGGTGCTCCTGGCCTCCTCAGGAATGTATTGGGACCTCATCTTCATAATGGAAGGCCAGAATATCCCTACACAAGCCTCAAAGGTACAGAAGCCGAGTATCTGGAGACAGCCTGAGAATGAGATGCCTTCACCTTTCTCTTTAGGAGGTGGCACTAAGAACTGTTCCATGTCAGAGAAACTGAAGATTAATAAGAGAAATTGAAAGGGGCAAGAAAGGAGTAAAAGAATGGATGGGAAATTATACATACACTGGATACAATAGGAAGCAAAAGAGAGGCTGATGAAACAACAAAAACAATCTGCATGTAGCTCTCTACTCTGGGTGATGAGCGGGCCATCAACCGAGATGCAAGAGAGCTTCCCAACATTGAGGCCAACATGAATGTAGCAAAAATAAATCCGTGAGGAATCTCTTCATCATTTGGGCTCAAAGCTGGTGTCCAAAGGAACACAAAGGTATACATAGAACCTTCAAACAGAGACTGAATGGCACCCAGCAAAGCAATTTTTTCATCTGAACAATATTTAACATAATTCAGAGGAAAAAAAGAAAAAAGGAAAAGGGAAGAAAATGGGGAAGGAATGTTGAAAACAAGGAAGAAACAAACTGAAAACAAACTAGCTTGCCATACACCACAAGGAACAATGAATGCATCATGCAAAGCAACTAGAGGACTCTACCAGAAGCAATGGCCACAGCAGCACCCCTAAATTGGGCAAGCAAGTCCTTGTTTTCTGAAGGATCTCCATAGTTCTCTGACCATGATGACATAATAATAGCCATTCCAATTGCAAGAAAGCATGCAGCAGCATCAAAAGGAGCCACAGGACCAAGTTGAAATGTATCTACAAGAAGGTTTCCAAACAATCCAGACAAAATTGCCACAAGACCATTTCCCAGAAAAATCGCCTTTGAAAATGTCAGTGATAGCCATTGTTGCTCAAAGCCCCTCTGCACCAGTAAAGCGAAATAAAGAAGAATTAAGATAGGCAACATTCAAAGGTAATCAGGCATCAGTTACTGATTAGATTGAATTGATTTTAGCAAAGACTAGCACGTAGAAACTGCTATAGCAGAAACTTGGATTGGAAATCTTGAACCAATTAATTTTAGGAGGTTCTCTGACATACCAAGTGATCACTTAATTATTTGTTCTTCTAGACCTAAATGCAGCCAGTAATAACAAATAGCACTAAAGCAGAAACACGATCCTTTACCTTATTGTGTTCCGCAACCAGCCATGACTCAAATGATGAAAATAGGAGAGAAGTGGCGATACCTCCCAAGACACGGCCTATCATTAAAACTCTGTACTGAGGAGAATGCTTGGTAATGCAGCTCAGTATATAGGTAATGCAATAAGTCACACATGCCCTCCTTCGACCCCTGATATAAAACCAAGCAGAGCACACTTAGCAAAAGAAAGAGAACTTTTAGAAAACAATAACAAAACTCGGAGGAAACTCTCACTGTTTATCAGCCAACGATCCAACAATTGTCCCAAACAGCATGGAGGACCCGAAACCAGCAATAAACAGCCGCCCAATATCCCCTTTCCCAAAGCCGTACGTAGTGTAAAGGAAGTAAACATATGGACCTTGCAACCAATCACCAGCTGTCACCACAAAAAACAGTAATTTATCATAAACATAATTGTTGAAACAACTGAATTAACAAGCTCTGCTCTGATACTAAAGGCAAGAATTAAGAAATTTCAAATCCAGCTAAAGCCTTAAAAAACTGCTTAACTAAAATTCAACAAAATAAACAAGATCATTCAAGTATCTAATCAAAATGAAAAATAAATCCCAAATGAAGTCATTATTTTGACATATCAAAGACACCAGATCCAATCTCCGTGATCAGTTTACAAGGCAGACACTTGCCTTTCTGTACAAAACGCAAAGTAAGCTCAAACCTTTACAGCACCAAATACCGACCCTCCACTAAGTAGTAGACAAAACAAACAAAAGAAGACCCATAAATTTATGAAAAATCTAAATCCAGATCCAATGTCCCCGCCATACAAAAAACACAGCCTAAATCCCACATTCTTACACGACTCATTGTTTTCATAAAGTTTTGAGCTTTCAGCATCAACAAAACCAATCCCACAAAAATGCTAATAAACCCACCTCCAAGAACCAATCAAAAACACATAAATCACATCAGATCCATATAAAGATAATGATAGATCTAAAAAGTTTGAATTTTTAATGAAAGAAAGGGAACACTTACCCATCATAAGAGAGTAAACAACAAGGTAATTGTTCTTGAAAGAATTGAAAGCAGGAGATGTATTGATTCGATCTTTTGTTGTCTTGCTTAGCTCAATTCCTAAAACTACAGCACTTAATGCCCCAAAAACCAGATAGTAAAAAGCTTCCATTTTCTCTGTTTTTCCTCACTGTCCTGTTTTTGAGAGAAAGAAGCCTAGGCAAAAACCAAAAAATATTCTGTGATGTATAATGTTGCGTTGCTATAGGCTTAACAATCTCTACACATAGGGTGCGAGGATCTCTTCTCTTTGAAGCATGCGTGAGAGAGAGTTATATATAGCACAGGTTGAAGAGGAGTGGGCTGTAATCTTCTGCATGCTATGCTATCATCATCTTTTTGGTATTTTTTAGCTGCTTCTCGTGATTTTTGGACTTTTGCTCTATGCTGGTGTTGTACGTTTGACATTGAAGTGTCACAAATTAAATTATTTCCTTGTGTTTGATATTGCATACAAATTATTTTAAAAAAAATATTTAAAAAAATATTTATATTTTTTAATTAGTTTATTAAAAGCATAAAAAATTAATTATATATTTTATCAAAATAAATACACTTATGAAAAGTATACAAAAGTAAAAACTATTATATTTTTAAACAGGTATATACTAGCATACAAATAATTAAAATGAAAAAAATTAATTGTGTTCAAAATGATTAAGATATTGTTTAATATTATGATAATTTTTGTTTTTTTCCCAAAGAAATTGTTTTTGACCTTACATGTAATTGTGTTCCAAACCAACCTGCTTTTCATTCATGAAAATCAGATTTTTTATTTTTCTTACTTGTAAAAATTTATTTCACAATAATTTTAACAAAATTTATATTTTTTTAAAAAAATTATTTTTTATACCACAACTAAAAATAATTTTTAACCTATTTTTTTAAAACCTCAATTATAAATGTTTTAAGAGATCGTTCGAGAACGCAGTTAAAATCTTAATCTCTTAAATTTTTATTATTTTTGCTAATATTTTTATATTTTTTAAATTATTTTGATATGTTTTTATTAATTTTTTTAAATAATAAAATTTTATTTTGATTTATTTCTATGTAAAACAATTTTGAATTGCAATCATTATCATAATTTAAAACAGAATTATAGTTGTTATTATATATATATATATAATTCAATCTTTTTTTCATGAAAAGAATAAATAATTTGAAGACAAACAAGTGAAATGTATTAAATGTAATTTTTTATGAAATAAAATAAAATAATTTTGAAAAAAATAAAATTATCCAATTTTCTTTTCTTATGTAAATTTCAAGGAATCCATTATAATTAAGCTTGTATTAGTTAGTGTCTCATGAACAAATAGGTATGTTATTAAAGGATGAAGATATGTACAAAATAAATTTATTTTTGTATTAACTTTGAAAATAATTTTTATATTTTCAAAATAAAAACAACACAAAAACATGTTTATTATATTTTATTGTCTCATTTTTTTTCTTTTATCTTGAGATAATAACCATATCCTATTTAAAATATATATTTATAGATATAATAACACAATTAGCGTGTAATCTCCTTCTCATTTATCACACAAAGCTTCAATTTTAAAGAAAAGATAACAATAAATCGCTAATAGTGACAAATTTAAGATCTGATCAAAGTATAATTTAATCTCAATACTCGAAAACCGGGTAACACTGAAGAATGTGAAAAAAGTCAAAGTATCTACAGTATATTTTTGTGTTTCCAGATCTTGACAGGGTACAAGCATGAGAAGCGAGTGACATATTGCAGGGCCCACAAACGCGGTTTACACTGTGGCTGATTGTACGGACGTAGACGTGGCAAGATCAAGACGAGTTTGATGAATTTTATCGTGGCTTTCAGTGTCGGTGGTTCTGTCGACGAGAGCTAGTACTGGAGACCCGCATGGCATGTCTTGGATCATGTGCTCATGTTAACATTTTGTGTTCCCACTTTCCAATCCTCTGCACCGTCTGATGTAAAGTGGGACATGTGTGCAGAAAGTACTTCACTATTTTTTATCATGTACTTATGTGGGGCCATGCACATGAGTGTTGTTCCATTTGTTGAGAAGAAGAAATTAATTTAGCATTTGGTGAAGGAAATACGCCAACCATAATGAATTTTATTGCTGCAATAAATAATACAATGAGTTTTTGTATATTAAAATTGAATTTTGACATATTTTGTTTAAGATGGTATTTTAATAATGAAACTAGTATATTTATGAAATCTTATTATTGTAATTTTTAGTTTAATTATTTTTTAAATAAGAACAGTGATGTAAATTTTTTTTCATCAAACACTAGCTTTATAATAATGAATATAAATTTCATTATAATTTTTGGATTATAATGAAATTTTTTTAAAAGATTATGGGGATCTAATAATCATTTAAGTTAGGAAGACTTTAAAATATAACTTAGAAGTTATTATTCGAGATTTATCTTATGTTTTTAATTAATTTAGGGTTTTTTTTTTTTCAGTTTAATTCAAAATGTTTCTCTTAGTGTATAAGAAGTATAAAGTAGTTGTAATATAGAGTTTTGAGTATAAAGTTGTTGTAATATAGAGTTTTGATGAGAGAAAATATTAAGTAATAAGAATTTAAATTAAAGTTTTTGTGTGGCAACCTTTTTAATAGAATTATTCCTTTTTTTATATTTTTGTTGTTTTTTTGTGTTGTTTATTTGAAAATACTAGATGAAGATATTGTTATCATTTTGTGTGAGTCATGTGTTTTAATTTTTTTCTCTCTCTTTATATTTGTCTCTTTCTTTAAAGTAGATACATGAAATAACTAATAGCATAACAACAATTATTATCTAAACATCATAAAATTTTTAAGCAAAATCTTTTACCATCTTAACTAATATTTTAAAAATCTTACATTAATGCTTTTTTATATATATATAACTAGTAGAAGAACGCATTTCATATCTCACTTTTGCTCTATTTTTTAATTGGAGTGGAAATAATAATTTTCACTTTCTATTGCTTTATGAAACTAAAAAAAAAATAGACTATAATACTAAAGTTTAATAAGTGATATTGCATTCACCTTTTTGTTGCTGTGTTTTTTATCTAATAATTTTCTTTTGAAATTTTTGTAATATATTTTTGATATATTCAAGTTGTTATTAAAGTTTTTTTATATATATACATAATGTTGTTTTAGTTTTTATTTAGCTTAAGTTATGCTTATTAAAACAAAGATGTTTATCCTAGTTTTCCTAAACTTGTTCATACATAAAATAAGTTCAAAAAATCAATTTTGAATTTATATTACATGAACATATAGGTTGTTTTAGGTTGGTAGTTGATTAGTACTTAAAAGTGTATTTTTATCAAGGCTTTATATCATCATTTTGCACTTGAAGTATCAATAACTCCTTAACTAAAACATGTTTTATAATAATATATCTAATAATATAAGATACCTTTAATTTATGGTAAATATTTATTTTAAATACAAGTCTATCATATAAATGAAATGATTGATTGATGAATTTAAGAACTGAAATTGAAAGGATAAAGAGATGACAAAACTTAGAAAAGAGATGTCGGTGCAATCCAAACCGGAACACTATTCGGTAATTGGGTCATATCTAGAGCTATAGATCTCATATTTATATCTACTTTATATGGATGGAAAGGTAAGACATAGGCCTACAACTTTCATATGGAGCCCAAGATCTAAAAAAACTATTTTCAAGTCCAAATTATTGCAACAACAAAGAAGCCCGAATCTGTCATCCAGCTCGAGTACTGTTCAGTATTTTAGCCATATCTGGAGTTCTAGAAGTCAAAATGAGCTGAATGTTTTACACAAGAAATCTGAGATAATTGCATACAACTTTCATGTTTTCGAGTGGCTCCAATTTTGACGTTATCAATGACGTTTTGGGCAGATAAGAGAAGATAAGGATTGTCACCAAGTCAAGAGTTGACCACCCACTCATCAATTAGTCATCAAATCAATAATTCTCAATTTTGGCCTATAAAAGGAGGCATTTGCCATGCATTTAGGCATCTTGGTTTCCATATCAAAATCATACTCTTGCTTTCTCTCTTTGTATTTTTTGTAATATTTATGCTTTGCTTTCATTAATATCAAGTTTATGCCTTTCATTTCCTTTCATTTACTTAGCTAACTTTTATCTTATTTATATTCTTATTTTGTTTATTTATTTTTCTTTCTTTCATTATGTCTAGCTAAGTTTATTATGTCAAGGTGAAAAGGTTACACTAATGGTGTAAGAATAAGTATAATGTAAACTTAATATGGACTTTAATGTTTGATACTAACATGTTTTGTATTTGTTATCTTGTTCACTCTTTAATACTTTACTTGTTAAATGACTAATCTTGATTTATGTTGTATAACACTTGGTACAACAAATGCTTGACACTTTCATAGCCCATACTGTATGGTATAACCGACATCTGAGCTATGAAAGGAACTTGATTTGTTGTTAACATAAGTTATAATCATGAATGCTTGACGAGATTTACAAGTATTAGCATTAATCGAATAAGATGACTAATGTAATCATTTTAACAATCTATAATCTAATTAGAACCTCCTTTGTGTGTGGTTTCCAATTGAATAATAAGAGTTTATACTATACTTGTTTGATATACCATTAGTGGAACCTCTAACCTTGACATTTGTTATTATCATTGTTTAATCATTACATTAATTTTCCATCTCAAAGTTCTCATCTTTTTCTTCTTCTTCTCCTTCTTTTTCTTTATTATTATTATTATTGTTATTGTTATTATTATTGTTCTTATTATTGTTGTTGTTGTTGTTGTTATTGTTGTATTATTGTTATTTATAATTTGTACAATTAACCTCCCTCTAGTTCGACCCCGGTCTTACCGGGTTATTTATTACTACGACACTCCTGCACTTGGGAGAAGACATCAATCTTTTAGTCATGTCAGTAGTTTTTGGATTAGATACCTCATGCTTCATTTTGATGTTTTTTGTTACGTTTTTGGATTTAAACATGTTTGTGTATGATACTGTTACTTGTTAGGATAAAAAAAATATGTTTTAGAAGCAAAAAATGCCCATTTCTAGGGCTTGGCAATGACAGAGCATGTTTGAATTTTTTTTCCTAGGTTTATAGGTAATGTTCTTCGTATTCTTGAAAAAATTTCCTTAGCCCCTTGATTCGAACCAATTTTAATCCATTTCTTTGCACTGAACCTTCCTTATGCATGATTAACATATAATATAAAAAGTTAAAGTTTGTTTATCGTAGCAAACCTATCATAGTAAGTCGATAGAGATAGACATTATTAGGCTATAAAAAAACAATAATTAAAAAAAAATATAACTTACCTCAGATAAGGTGTATTAAAAGTATTAATACTTTTTAATTTATACAACCAATTTCTTACCTAGAATCTCTACAAAAACAATTATGATTCCTAGTAGCAGTCACTAGCCACCATCCATTTTAACTAAAAAGAATTGATCAGATTATTAGAATAAAAAAATTATCTAATTATCCAAAATTAACATAAGCCTTAGACGATAATCTCAAAAGGAATATCCGAACCTCATCAGTTTTGCATTAAATTTTACAAAATTCTTTAAATATAGAATCTAATTTTGCCTTCTTCTATATAATATTTATGTTATGATGGCCAATAGAAAAGGTAAAGTGTTCAAATGAATTAATTAATTAATTAACAAAGAAAGAAAATGGCAACTTCTCATCTATCTATCTATTTATCTATATATATATAAACATGCGAGGAAAGCACTGTATGTTGTTTCCCACATGTTTTTTTTGTTCTTTTTTTATATTTTTTCCTTTTTTCTAAAATTGACTTATTTTTTATTTTTTTGTTTTTTTTTTAAAGTATCTTTGCTAATTTTTTTTAAATATTAAACTGGTTAAGAATTTAACTATGTAATTTAAAAAAAAATACTGTGAATTGCTACAATATTTC